>NC_079193.1:22174447-22429447 GCF_029499605.1 Hyla sarda
AGTCCTATATGACACACATTGTATACAGTCCTATATGATATACATTATATAGTCCTATATGATTTACACTGTATACAGTCTATACACATACACATTTTATACAGTCTATATCACACATTGGAGTATATGGATATACACATTATATACAGTCTATATCACACATTGTATACAGCCAATATCATACACATTGTATACAGTCTATATCACATTGCAGTCTATGCACATACACATTGTATACAGCCTATATCATACACATTGTATACAGTCTATATCATACACATTGTATACAGCCTATATCATACACATTGTATACAGCCTATATCATACACATTGTATACAGCCTATATGATACACATTGTATACAGCCTATATCATACACATTGTATACAGTCTGTATCACACATTGGAGTATATGGACATACACATTATATACAGTCTATATCATACACATTGTATACAGCCTATATCATACACATTGTATACAGTCTGTATCACACATTGGAGTATATGGACATACACATTATATACAGCCTATATCATACACATTGTATACAGCCTATATCATACACATTGTATACAGCCAATATCATACACATTGTATACAGCCTATATCATACACATTGTATACAGCCTATATCATACACATTGTATACAGCCTATATCATACACATTGTATACAGCCTATATCATACACATTGTATACAGTCTATATCACACATTGGAGTATATGGACATACAAATTATATACAGCCTATATCATACACATTGTATACAGTCTATATCACACATTGCAGTCTATGTACATACACATTGTATACAGCCTATATTATACACATCGTATACAGTCAATATCACACACACATTGTATACAGTCTATATCATACATTGCAGTCTATGCACATACACATTGTATACAGCCTATATCATACACATTGTATACAGCCTATTTCATACACATTGTATACAGTCTATACAGTAACCCCCCGACATGCGATGGCCCCGACATAAGATGAAATCGACATACGATGCTTTTATATGTCAGGGCCATCGCATTAACTGCTATTCGGCAGCGCAAAATGCTTAAGCTGCTGTCGGATAGCAATGTAATGTGCCCCAGCAGGTTCACTTACCTATCCCTGCTGCTCCAGGTCCTCTCCGGGGTCCGGGTCTCGCTTTCCGGCGTCGTTATTACTTAGCTGCGCACGCCGTCCCGGCGCACCAACGTAATAACGTCACCAGAAAGTGAGGCCCGGACCCCGGTGAAGATGCGGAAGACGCCGGACGACCCAGAAGAAGACGCCGGAGCAGCGGGACCCCATTGGAAGCCCCTGGGAGACCATCGGGAGCGGTGAGGACGTGGTCCGGAGCGGCGGGGACAGGTGAGTATTTAATGCACTTTTACATTGCACGAATCCCCCAACATACCATGGATTCGACAAACAATGGGTCGTTTGGAACGAATTACCATCATATGTTGAGGGACCACTGTATCATACACATATACATTGTCTACAGTCTATATCACACATTGCAGTCTATGGACATATACATTGTATACAGCCTATATCATACACATTGTATACAGTCTATATCACACATTGCAGTCTATGTACATACACATTGTATACAGTCTTTATCATACACATTGTATACAGTCTATATCATACATTGCAGTCTATGTACATACACATTGTATACAGTCTATATCACACATTGCAGTCTATGGACATACACATTGTATACAGCCTATATCATACACATTGTATACAGCCTATATCATACACATTGTATACAGTCTATATCACACATTGCAGTCTATGTACATACACATTGTATACAGCCTATATCATACACATTGTATACAGTCTATATCATACATTGCAGTCTATGTACATACACATTGTATACAGCCTATATCATACACATTGTATACAGTCTATATCATACATTGCAGTCTATGTACATACACATTGTATACAGTCTATATCACACATTGCAGTCTATGTACATACACATTGTATACAGTCTTTATCATACACATTGTATACAGTCTATATCATACATTGCAGTCTATGTACATACATATTGTCTACAGTCTATATCACACATTGCAGTATATGGACATACACATTGTATAACGTCTATATCACAATGCAGTCTATGCACATACACATTGTATACAGCCTATATCATACACATTGTATACAGCCTATATCATACACATTGTATACAGCCTATATCATACACATTGTATACAGTCTATATCACACATTGCAGTCTATGTACATACACATTGTATACAGCCTATATCATACACATTGTATACAGTCTATATCATACATTGCAGTCTATACACATTGTATACAGCCTATATCATACACATTGTATACAGTCTATATCATACATTGCAGTCTATGTACATACACATTGTATACAGCCTATATCATACACATTGTATACAGTCTATATCATACATTGCAGTCTATGTACATACACATTGTATACAGTCTATATCACACATTGCAGTCTATGTACATACACATTGTATACAGTCTATATCACACATTGCAGTCTATGTACATACACATTGTATACAGTCTTTATCATACACATTGTATACAGTCTATATCATACATTGCAGTCTATGTACATACATATTGTCTACAGTCTATATCACACATTGCAGTATATGGACATACACATTGTATAACGTCTATATCACAATGCAGTCTATGCACATACACATTGTATACAGCCTATATCATACACATTGCATACAGCCTATATCATACACATTGTATACAGTCTATATCACACATTGTATACAGCCTATATCATACACATTGTATACAGTCTATATCACAATGCAGTCTATGCACATACACATTGTATACAGCCTATATCATACACATTGTATAACGTCTATATCACAATGCAGTCTATGCACATACACATTGTATACAGCCTATATCATACACATTGTATACAGCCTATATCATACACATTGTATACAGCCTATATCATACACATTGTATACAGCCTATATCATACACATTGTATACAGTCTATATCACACACTGCAGTCTATGTACATACACATTGTCTACAGCCTATATCATACACATTGTATACAGCCTATATCATACACATTGTATACAGCCTATATCATACACATTGTATACAGCCTATATCACAATGCAGTCTATGCACATACACATTGTATACAGCCTATATCATACACATTGTATACAGCCTATATCATACACATTGTATACAGCCTATATCACAATGCAGTCTATGCACATACACATTGTATACAGCCTATATCATACACACTGTATACAGTCTATATCACACATTGCAGTCTATGCACATACACATTGTATACAGCCTATATCATACACATTGTATACAGTCTTTATCACACATTGCAGTCTATGTACATACACATTGTATACAGCCTATATCACACACATTGTATACAGTCATTATCATACACATTGTATACAGTCTATATCACACACATTGTATACAGTCTATATCACACACTGCAGTCTATGTGCACACACATTGTATACAGTCATCATACACATTGTATACAGTCTATATCATACATTACAGTCTATGTACATACACATTGTATACAGTCTTTATCATACATTGCAGTATATGTACATACACATTGTATACAGCCTATATCATACACATTGTATACAGTCTTTATCATACATTGCAGTCTATACACATTGTATACAGTCTTTATCATACATTGCAGTCTATACACATTGTATACAGTCTTTATCATACATTGCAGTCTATATCACATTGCAGTCTTTATCATACATTGCAGTCTATGTACATACACATTGTATACAGTCTTTATCATACATTGCAGTATATGGACATACACATTGTATACAGTCTTTATCATACATTGCAGTCTATACACATTGTATACAGTCTTTATCATACATTGCAGTCTATATCACATTGCAGTCTTTATCATACATTGCAGTCTATGTACATACACATTGTATACAGTCTTTATCATACATTGCAGTCTATATCACATTGCAGTCTTTATCATACATTGCAGTGCGGATGAGCCGGGGTCCCCGCAGTGCTCCGGGCTGATCTGACCGTCTCCCCCGCCTGTGCTGATCTCAGTGTCGCCCCCTGCGCTCTTACCTTGCGGAGCTGCAGCTGCTGTGTGTCCGGGCTCTGCAGAGGGTGCTCGGCGCTGGATGTGCACTATGGCCTCCTCCTCCCCCTCAGCTCTTCTTCCCCATCCCTCAGCCTCCCTGGTGTGCGGGCACAGCTGCGGGCAATGCGGGCGCTGCGCTCACTATCAGTGTCACTAATGCCAGCTACTGCGCTGCCCTTGTGCTCGGCTTTCTGCTCGGGAGAGACCATTCCCGGCAGCTGCAGGGGGTGTGGAGTCTACCATTACAGCGCGTGTTATTACTGTACGCTGCTGCTACTGCTGCTACTGCACACGTCTTGAATAAAAATGAACAATATGGAGCTTAGCAACCATGTGTTGTAGGGTACAGGGAGCTACAGCAGTGGGCTGTGTATGGGCACTGCAGCATATAGGCATTGGAGTACAGGGGAGAAATGGCTGGTGAGGGGATGGGGTAGAGGGGGAGAAATGGCTGGTGAGGGGATGGGGTAGAGGGGAGAAATGGCTGGTGAGAGGATAGGGTACAGGGGAGAAATGGCTGGTGAGGGGATGGGGTACAGGGGAGAAATGGCTGGTGAGGGGATGGGGTACAGGGGAGAAATGGCTGGTGAGGGGGTGGGGTACAGGGGAGAAATGGCTGGTGAGGGGATGGGGTACAGGGGAGAAATGGCTGGTGAGAGGGTGGGGTACAGGGGAGAAATGGCTGGTGAGGGGGTGGGGTACAGGGGAGAAATGGCTGGTGAGGGGGTGGGGTACAGGGGAGAAATGGCTGGTGAGGGGATGGGGTACAGGGGAGAAATGGCTGGTGAGGGGATGGAGTAAAGTGAGGTGATAGGACAGATATGAGGGAATGGGGTACAGTAGAGAATGAAGTACAGTGAGGTGATAAGGTGCAGGGGACAGAGGAGAGGTGAGATAATGAGAGGAGTGGTGAGTTGAAGAGAGGGTTTCTCAGAAAGGGGTGGTGAGGTGATGGGGTACAGGGGAGAAATGGCTGTTGAGGGGGTGGGGTACAGGGGAGAAATGGCTGGTGAGGGGGTGGGGTTTGAAGAGAGGGTTTCTCAGAAAGAGGGGTGGTGAGGTGATGAGAGGTGGAGTGAGGTCAAGAGAAGGGTAATAAGGCAATTAGAGGGGTGGTGAGGTAAAGAGAGGGGGAGTGAGGTGAAGAGAGGGGGGTGAGGTGAAGAGAGGGGGGTGAGGTGAAGAGGAGGGGGTGAGGTGAAGAGATAGGTGAAAAGAGGGGTGGTGAGGTGAAGAGAGGGGGGTGAGGTGAAGAGAGGGGGGGTGAGGTGATAAGAGGCAGTGGTGTTGCTAGGGTTGGTATCACCTGGTGCGGTAGAAAATGGTGTCACCCCACCCCCAGGATCTGCTGATGGGGGTGCTACGGCGGGGGGGAGGGGGGTGTTGCTGATGGATGATGAGGGGGTGCTTCTGCTGGGGGGGGGGGGCATTATGTAGGCAGCAGTTCCCCCACATTAGGTAGCAGTTTCCTCACATTAGGTAGCATAGCTTCCCCACATTAGGTAACATAGTTTCCCCACATTAGGTAGCATGGTTTCCCCACATTAGGTAGCATAGTTTCCCCACATTAGGTAGCATATTTTCCTCACTTTAGGTACCATAGTTTCCCCACATTAGGTAGCACCCGGATAGGTGCTATCAGGGTTGTAGCCGGGCGCAGGGGAAGACCAAGGGGGAGGGGGGGTTGATGGGTGCTATTGGGGTTATAGCCGGGCGCAGCTGAAGACCGTTGAGCGGCATGATGTCCCCCATGTCAACCGTGCGGCCTGCACCCCCGCACCCAGGTCACTACGTCACTAATAAGAGGGTGGCTGAGGGGTTGAGAGGGGTGGTGAGGGGATGAGGGTTGCTAAGGGGATAAGAGGGGTTTTGAAGTGATGACAGGGGTGGTGAGGGGATGAGAGGGGTGGTGAGGGGATGAGATGGATGGTGAGAGGATGAGAGGAATGGTGAGGGATGAGAGGGGTGGTGAGAGGATGAGGGATGGTGAGGGGATGAGAGGGGTGGTGAGGGGATGAGGGTTGCTAAGGGGATAAGAGGGGTTTTGAAGTGATGAGAGGGGTGGAGAGGTGATGAGAGGAGTGCTAAGGGGATGAGAGGGGTTTTAAGGGGATGAGAGAGGATGGTGAGGGGATGAGAGGGGTGGTGAGGGGATGAGAGGGATGGTGAGGGGATGAGAGGGATAATGAGTGGATGAGAGGGATGGTGAGGTGATGAGAGGGGTGGTGAGGTGATGAGAGGGGTGGTGAGGGGATGAGAGGGATGGTGAGGGCATGAGAGGGGAGTTGAGGGGATGAGAGGGGTGTTGAGGGGATGAGAGGGATGGTGAGGGGATGAGAGGGGTGGTGAGGTGAAGAGAGGAGAGGGGTTGTGAGGTGATGAGAGGGGTAGTGAGGTGAAGAGAGGAGAGGGGTGGTGAGGGGATGAGAGGGGTGGTGAGGGGGTGAGAGGGGTGGTGAGGTGATGAGAGGGGTGGTGAGGTGATGAGAGGGGTGGTGAGGGGATGAGAGGGGTGGTAAGAGGGGTGGTGAGGTGCTGAGAGGGGTGGTGAGGGGATGAGAGGGGTGGTGAGTGGATGAGAGGGGTGTTGAGGGGATGAGAGGGATGGTGAGGTGATGAGAGGGGTGGTAAGGGGATGGGAGGGGTGGTGAGGTGATGAGAGGGGTATTGAGGGGATGAGAGGGGTGGTAAGGGGATGAGAGGGGTGGTGATGGGTGGTAAGGGGATTCAGTGGGTGGTGAGGTGATGAGAGGGGTGGTGAGGGGATGAGAGGGGTGGTAAGAGGATGAGAGGGGTGGTGAGGGGGTGAGGGGATGAGAGGGGTGTTGAGTGGATGAGAGAGATGGTGAGGTGATGAGAGGGGTGGTTAGGTGTTGAGAGGGGTGGTGAGGGGATGAGAGGGGTGGTGATGGGTGGTAAGGGGATTCAGTGGGTGTTGACGTGATGAGAGGGGTGGTGAGGGGATGAGAGGGGTGGTGATGAGTGGTAAGGGGATTCAGTGGGTGTTGACGTGATGAGAGGGGTGGTGAGGGGATGAGAGGGCTGGTAAGGGGATGAGAGGGGTGGTGAGGGGATGAGAGGGGTGGTGAGGTGATGAGATAGGTAATGAGAGGGGTGGTGAGGGGATGAGAGGGGTGTGAGGTGATGAGATAGGTAATGAGAGGGGTGGTGAGGGGATGAGAGGGGTGTGAGGTGATGAGATAGGTAATGAGAGGGGTGGTGAGGGGACGAGAGGGGTGTGAGGTGATGAGATAGGTAATGAGAGGGGTGTTGAGGGGATGAGAGGGGTGGTGAGGTGATGAGAGGGGTGGTGAGGTGATGAGAGGGGTGGTGAGGTGAAGAGAGGAGAGGGGTTGTGAGGTGATGATGAGAGGGGTGGTGAGGTGAAGAGAGGAGAGGGGATGAAATGGGTGGTGAGGGGGTGAGAGGGGTGGTGAGGTGATGAAAGGGGTGGTGAGGGGGTGAGAGGGGTGGTGAGGGGATGAGAGGGGTGGTGAGAGGGGTGGTGAGGTGCTGAGAGGGGTGGTGAGGGAATGAGAGGGGTGGTGAGGGGATGAGAGGGGTGTTGAGGGGATGGTGAGGTGATGAGAGGGGTGGTAAGGGGATGAGAGGGGTGGTGAGGTGATGAGAGGGGGGGTGAGGGGATCAGAGGGGTGGTGAGGGGATGAGAGGGGTGGTAAGGGTATGAGAGGGGTGGTGATGGGTGGTAAGAGGATTCAGTGGGTGGTGAGGTGATGAGAGGGATGATGAGGGGATGAGAGGGGTGGTAAGGGGATGAGAGGGGTGGTGAGGGGATTAGAGGGGTGGTGAGGGGATGAGAGGGGTGGTGAGGTGATGAGATAGGTAATGAGAGGGGTGGTGAGGGGATGAGAGGGGTGTGAGGTGATGAGATAGGTAATGAGAGGGGTGGTGAGGGGATGAGAGGGGTGTGAGGTGATGAGATAGGTAATGAGAGGGGTGGTGAGGGGATGAGAGGGGTGTGAGGTGATGAGATAGGAAATGAGAGGGGTGGTGAGGGGATGAGATAGGTAATGAGAGGGGTGGTGAGGGGATGAGAGGGGTGGTGAGGTGATGAGATAGGTAATGAGAGGGGTGGTGAGGGGACGAGAGGGGTGTGAGGTGATGAGATAGATAATGAGAGGGGTGGTGAGGGGATGAGAGGGTGTGAGGTGATGAGATAGGTAATGAGAGGGGTGGTGAGGGGATGAGAGGGGTGGTGAGGTGATGAGATAGGTAATGAGAGGGGTGGTGAGGGGATGAGAGGGGTGTGAGGTGATGAGATAGGTAATGAGAGGGGTGGTGAGGGGACGAGAGGGGTGTGAGGTGATGAGATAGGTAATGAGAGGGGTGATGAGGGGACGAGAGGGGTGTGAGGTGATGAGATAGGTAATGAGAGGGGTGGTGAGGGGACGAGAGGGGTGTGAGGTGATGAGATAGGTAATGAGAGGGGTGGTGAGGGGACGAGAGGGGTGTGAGGTGATGAGATAGGTAATGAGAGGGGTGATGAGGGGACGAGAGGGGTGTGAGGTGATGAGATAGGTAATGAGAGGGGTGGTGAGGGGACGAGAGGGGTGTGAGGTGATGAGATAGGTAATGAGAGGGGTGATGAGGGGATGCAGTGGGTGATGAGGGGAGGAGAAGTGTAGTGAGTTGACACTCAATATAAGTTGAATTGGGTTAATGCCAAGAAGGAAAGACATCTGAAGTAATTGTAGCTGCCTATCAATCTGGGAATTTGAAGTCCATGAACTAAATACTTTGCCACAGCTCGCTCCTGCAACAGAGCAATTGGGGGAGATTTATCGAAACCTGTCCAGAGGAAAAAATTGCCCAGTTGCCCATAGCAACCAATAAGATCACTTCTTTCATTTTGCAGAGGCCTTGTTAAAAATGAAAGAAGCGACCTGATTGGTTGCTATGGGCAACTCAGCAACTTTTCCTCTGGACAGGTTTTGATAAATCTCAATGATTCCCAGCACAGCAACAAATCTACAACAGATGGTTAAAGGGGTACAGCTGTCACGCCCCCTCCATAGGCTTGCATTGAGGGGGCGGAGGGTGACATCACACAGGGGCGGAGCCGTGACGTCACAATGCTCCGGCCCCGGGATCAACAGTAATCAGACCTGGAGCGAACACGCTCCAGGGACTGATTTTAACGGGGTGCATCGTGCAAGATCACGGGGGTCCCCAGCGGCCCGAACCCCCGCGCTCATCTTATCCCCTATCCTTTGGATAGGCCATAAGATGTCTAAGCGCCGGAGTACCCCTTTAAAAAGAAAAGAATCAAGGTGTTACAATGGGCCAGTGAGACTTTTTTTTTTTTTATTATGTCCTGATACGAAAAGCCATAGAATTCAATAAGGGGGGAACTTTCTTTATCATGTGACTGTATTCTGCTGCCTGGGCCTGCCGGCAATGAGTAGGGAATTTGGTTATTCTGCCATTGCCTTGTTTTATTATTAAATCCGCACTTTCTTTCCTTCCATACCATAGATTGAATTCAGAGGTTAGCATTATACTGTATCTGGAAATAGCTTCTAAAGGAATTCCTTAAAGGGGTATTCCAGGCAAAAACTTTTTTTTATATATATCAACTGGCTCCGTAAAGTTAAACAGATTTGTAAATTACTTCTATTAAAAAATCTTAATCCTTCCAATAGTTATTAGCTTCTGAAGTTTTCTGTCTATCTGCTCAATGATGATGTCACGTCCGGGAGCTGTGCATGATGGGAAAATATCCCCATAGGAGCTGCACAGCTCCCGGGACGTGAGTCATCAGAAAGCAGTTAGACAGAAAACAGCAACTCAACTTCAGAAGCTAATAACTATTGGAAGGATTAAGATTTTTTAATAGAAGTAATTTACAAATCTATTTAACTTTCCGGAGCGAGTTGATAAATAAAAAAAAGGTTTGGCCTGGAATACCCCTTTAATATCATGGAGTGTCACTATAATGTGCAGCTACTTTATGGAATGATTATAGAATTGCATTGATATTTCCAATAGTTCCTAATCCTAGAGACAGTTCTACGTCTACTTTAGGGATGGGGTTAAGTGTTACAGCTTCATTCCACAACACCATCTCCAATATGGATTATACCAAAGAAAAACGGGAAAACTGGAGCTTTACATTGCAATTCATTAATGAATACTCAAAGCAAGTGCTGGGCGTGCCTGACCACATATTAATGAGTCTGGATGACTGCCTAGTACTGGACCCTTGGGGCTGAGGTGACCACCAGAGATGAGGGAATCTCCCAAGATGTCATTCGGGTCCAATACTGAGACTCTGATTGCGACATTTGCCCAGATCCTGATATGAAAGTGTCCCAATTGCCCACATAAGGGGGGAAATTTAGCTAAACCTGTGCAGAGGAAAGGTTGCTGAGTTGCCCAAAGCAACCAATCAGATCGCTTCTTTCATTTTTGAAAAGGCCTCTGAAAAATGAAAGAAGTGATCTGATTAGTTGTTTTGGGCAACTTAGCAACTTTTCCTCTGCACAGGTTTTGATAAATCTCCCCTATGGTGTATTCAGGAGCAGGGACTCCTATCATAGAGATCAGTCCCTGCTCCCGCACAGTTCCCCGAACTAATGGTACACATTTTCTGGGCTGGGTGCAGAGGGCCTCGTCATCAAATGTATTGAGTGTAAGCTGAGATGTTTACAACCTTCACACTGCTCATTGCATAGGAGCAATGACTTCTGAATTTGACAGGCGTCCCTTCTCCTGTAAGGTCAAATTGTCCAAAACGTATCACAAAAAATGTGGATTCTGACAAACCTGATTTTCTGTGTGAAACATTACTGTACATTTCAACGTGAAAAGATTAATACAATGGGGATAATCCAGCAGGAACCAGAAAACTGATGAAAAAAATGAATACTTGGCCCGGTGCCAACTAGCTGTAGACAGTATAATTAAGATCGGTGACAAATAGATGACAGTAGCAAATGCTATATTTTGATTACAGTAGACGCGTTTTGAGGGGCATTTCCCCTCTTCATCAGGTTATAATGATACACAGATCAAACCGGAAATATATAGGGAAGTCTAAGTGTTAATTCACATTTAAATGAGCACTGACACTTTGCATATGATACAGCAGGTAAAATGAATAAGATTTGTCATTTACGTCCTGTAAAAAAAAAGGTCTTGTTATGTCACTTTCATGGCCTTTTAAATCTGGCCATTAGGGGTGTATGAAACAGGGAGAGCGAGTGCTATTCACTACCTATGGCCAGACCGCACTTCCTGAGTTTGGTCTCCTGCCAGTCCAGCAGAAGACCAAAGTCTGTACTTTTGAGCAGACAGAATGCAAACTGGACCAGAAGGGAGACCCCTAGTGGTCATTATATGGCCATGAAAGTGACATCAATTTTATTTATTTTTTACAGGGAGTAAATTACAAATCTTATTTATTTTACCTGCTGTATCATACGCAAAAAAAATGCCAGTGCCCATTTAAGAAAACAGCACGGAGACGGTACCGGGCCCAAGATCATGGTGACGTCATTGTGTTCAAAAAGTTATTTGCAATATGATACATTATAATTAGCAATAATTTGTTGATGGATCAACCTCCATTTTGGGTCATGGCTAGGTGAAAGATATATATGCATACCTAAACAAGCGAGAAGAAAACTGACTGAGGGAGATTTATCATTGGATTCCTGGCTGTTTTCTGGCTGTAATTTGGTGCAAAATTTTGGTGCAACTTCAAAAATTATTGAAAAAATTGTAGAAAACTAGGTAACCGTGAAGAAGTTGCCCAACCGATAAAAACTCCAGCTCTGATTTTTTCTGTGTCCATTTGGGGAATGATAGAACAAAAACGAAATGGTTGCTATGGTCGACTTCTTCACTTTTGTTTTATACCAGTTCAAAGACATCTCAGGGCCCAATTTTGCAACGTTTACTTGCTAAATGAGCCTGTGGCCTATTTTGCAGACTGAACAGATATAATGTGGATACAGCAGCACTCAAATGAATTTCGTCTTATTATTGCAATAATTATTTTATTTAACTAGAAAGCCCCGGGGGTTCTAATTCTCATTGAAGAGAAAATGAATTAGAAGAAATGTTCCATGGGAAAAAACATATGCAAATTAACTCTCATCCAGAAGGAAGAAAGGTGTGACACCTAGGTAGCCTCCTTGTATATCGATCCCCATCCCTTAAAGGGGTACCCCCGTGGAAAACTTTTTTTTTTTAAATCAACTGGTGCCAGAAAGTTAAACAGATTTGTAAACTACTTCTATTAAAAAATCTTAATCCTTCCAGTACTTTTTAGGGGCTGTATACTACAGAGGAAATGCTTTACTTTTTAGATTTCTCTGATGTCATGACCGCAGTGCTCTCTGCTGACCTCTGCTGTCCATTTTAGGAACTGTCCAGAGCAGAAGAAAATCCCCATAGAAAACATATGCTGCTCTGGACAGTTCCTAAAATGGACAGCAGCACTGCAGCACTGATGAGCACTGTGGTCATGACATCAGAGAAATCTAAAAAGTAAAGCATTTCCACTGTAGCATATAGCCCCTAAAAAGTACTGGAAGGATTAATATTTTTTAATAAAAATCATTTACAAATCTGTTTAACTTTCTGGTACCAGTTGATTTAAAAAAAAAAAAAAAAGTTTTCCACGGGAGTACCTCTTTAAACAAACCTAGAAACATAACCAATAGGTGGCAGCCTTGCAACATGACCAAAGACAGACCCGTGTAGACAGCTGTTTCGAGGTTCTGATTGGCTGAAAGCCAATCAGAACCTCGAAACAGCTGTCTACACAAGTCTATCTTTGGTCATGTTGCAAGGATCACCAATGGGTTGGATATTGACTTACACCTATCTTTAATAGGTGACGCTAAAGAAGAGAGTTAATTTGCATATTTTACTTTAATGCCTTATTTTTAAGGGAAACTGCTGATGATGGCAGAGGGAAGAGTATAAACCCAGTACCTAGTTTGAATTTATGAGTTTGAAGGAGTTTTCTGGGGCCACAATATATATAGCCTATCATTATTTCCTATATTGAAAACCAATCAGCTGATCGAAGGTTTGGTGAACTGGACAGAATTTGGTGAGATGAGGTTGGAGGTCTCATGCAATTTGAGAAGGCCAGGCGAGCACAGAATACCAGGTAATGACTTATGAATGTTTATGTAATGGGCGGATGCTGTTGTCTTCTTTCTTGTGCGTTTTCTACAATAATCGACAGCTGCAGGCGAATCTTAATCCTGGTCCTTCTTCAACAGTAGATTTTCTCCAAAAGAAGTAATTATCTTAAAAGACCGAGTCTTTACTTGCCCAGATGTAGGAGCAGCCATTAGGGCTTTAAGGTGTTTTTGCTGAAAGTTATTGCTGGTTTCAGAACATCAGTGATAGATTTAGGTTAAAGAGTAGCTCCCACTATCCTTTTTTTATTTATTTTTTTCTGTCCCTGCCTATTGCCCATCTATCCCTAACCCCCTCCCTGCCTTTAATTTTTTTTTTTTTTTACTATATTAAAAATACCTTTTTGTCTGCCTGGTAGTGTGCTCACTACCAGGCAGACTTCCCCAGCAGGCATGACGTCACTGATGCCTGCTGGGGCCGACACTTCCGCCCTTAGTTCACCTATACAGGGTGCCTCCAGCTGTTTCACCACTACAACTCCCAGCTTGCCCTGACATCTATTGGCTGTCAGGGCATGCTGGGAGTTGTAGTGGTGAAACAGCTGGAGGTACCCTGTGTTGAAAACAATAAGTTAGGGGCTACCCCGTTCCCTCCCCCCCTGTTGAAAACCCCGAACCCTGCTCTCCCCCAACCCCCTGTGTTAAAAACACCGAATCCTGCTGTCCCCCAAACCCCGTGTTAAAAACCCCGAACCTCGCTGTCCCCCAACCCCCGTGTTAGAAACCCGAACCCCGCTCTCCCCAAGACATACCCTAGAGTCCTGAGGCAGCAGAAGCAGAGTGTAAATGCCGGGAGGCAAGGAGCGAGCGCAGGCTGAATGAATTCGGACCGATTGCCTGGCCGGCATCGGTCCAAATTCAGGCGTGACGTCACACCAGCCTGCAGCCGGCAACTAGGAGGGAGACCCCTAGTGGCCGGTTTTGAAATGTAAATTACAACATATTAATAAAAAATTAAAAAATAATGAAAATATATTAGAGATATGTTGTAGTACATATGTAGTTGACGACAGTGTCCATTTAAAGAGCAGAGGAATGTGCTCTATAACCCAAGTGTATAAACAAAAGTGCAAATGTGTTCACTAGGATGCGGTCTATAGAAGACACCTGCAAGGGTCCAGGATCGAGGCATTGGAACCAAAACTATTCCCAGCTTCCACTTGGACTGCCACCCTAGTGTCCACCAAGGAGCACAAAACTGGTTGGTGTCTCAGAGCTTTGAGACCCAGGTTTGGAGGGAGGGAAGGAATCTGAAGGTCATACACAACTTCCCTAGACCTTCAGGAGGGACTTACCAAAAGGGCACCGCACCCTGAAGAATCCTAGTGACAGACAAATGTGTACAGCAAACACACAGTGACAAAAAGTAATAAATAATCAGATGTTCGCCATATTATACAGCCCAAAAATTCCTCGTATAGACCAGCGACAGCACAGGTAACACAGAGGAGGAAGAAGCAGGAATTGAGTCGGCATTGATTAGGACCAAATGTGGGACATCAGAGGTGATAAGGGTAGAAAACTTTAAAAACCGACATGCAACGCATTTCGCTGCGCATGCGCAGCTTCATCAGGCTTTATCGTATAAACCAGCAGGAAGAAATCCGCAAACATAGAGGTGTGCGCTCAATTGAGTGAAAGTGAAGTGCCTGCTCCGGGTCACCACTCCAGCACCACAGGGTCACCACTCCTGGTGCACATCTGAACCACAACTCTCTACCCACCCACACCTAGTGGCCAGATTTGAAGGGTCGGGTAAGCCTCAGGGTAGCCGATGGCCCAACCCATGTTAACCGAAGCTCCCGCCCAGGCATAACATAACAGATACTACACTTGAACTTAGCCAGAGATATAATTTGTAGCTTCTCAGCCCCGATACAACATCTGTAACAGGACCCCATGTGTCAATACTGGTTTCTTATGGGGCAGAAGTGCTTTGGGGTCCCCTTAGGCACAACTGCTACCTCTGCACCCCCTATAGCTACACCCCTGTGTGGTAAGCTCGTGGGGGTATAGGGTATATGGGGTGTAGCTGTGCAGTGATGAAAGGGTGCTGGTTTAACCCTTAACTGTCATGATGCCAGGGTGAGTGCTCCTCTGTAAATACATGTCCTATCGCCACCCATCCCAAGAGCGATAGGGATGTATACTAAATGATTGTCCACAACCGGAGGTTTCAGAAAACTGTCGGAACTTTTACTGCAGGTTTTATGCAGAATTAAACAGGAACAGTCTTTGTACAATCAGAGTCTATTAGGATCCTGACAGTTAGTTGGGACCTTGTGAGTTTTAAGCTCAGGAGATTTATATGCGCTGTTCTGCTGGATTTAGGGGATTGAGTTTAGGTCCAGCAGTCACGCGGACTTTAGCAGGGAGTTGTATTATAACCCACGGTTTAGTATTATCAGGCTTCGGCCTGGTCTTGTCTTTGAAAGTTGCACGGATCTCTACTCTCTGCTAGTCCGGAACCCAAGAGAGCGAGGATTGATTGGCAGCGCCCTTATATGGGCAGGGGCTGGCCTTGAGCTCATTGGTCCATACCATCTGTCATTCACTTTACAAGGAATTATAGTCTAGACAAGGGACCACACATGTGACCTAGGAAGGTCCTTTAGCATACCTTAATAGAATTAACATTAGTCACATGTGACCTAAGGTCCTGTCACACTATATTCAACATTAAATATATAATTACTTATACATGTAAACATCATAAAATTGAGGTAGGAAGAGGTGACTAGGGGCCATCCCACCAGGAGGACCCTACTGGAACGAAGTAACTCTGACTTTGGTGACCACCATACAAGGTACAGTATACCATACGGTACCAGGACACCACACCTGATCTTAGCCAGAAGAACAAGAAGCAATGATATATCTATGACTGTGCACAAGAGAAGGTTTTTAGTGTGAAAACCGGAGAATGCTGAATGATGGGGGCTGCTATTATAACTGACTCATATCATTGTGCATTGAAATAGCAAATCCACCCTAAAGTTTGTTAAAGTGAATCCATTGCCTAAATATGCTTTCTATGCTCCTAGTAGGTGACAAAGAAAATGTCTGTGCCATCTGGATTAAAGGAGTGGTGAAAGAATACAGCAGACTCACAGTTATGCTGTATGCATGAGGGAAGTGCTTGCCCCCTTTCTTCCCACCCTTAAGGCATATACACAGGCGGACACAGCAGCCTTTCATTCACAGCAGAGAGGGGTGCGGAGACATATGTCCATCAAGTGGGTAGGAGGAAGGGAGAGGGATATGTGGTGGCCCAGTACAGGAGTTGCTGACCTGTCAGGTGGACTCTATTTCAGTGACCCCTGGGCCCCCCTTTCATCTATGTTCCCTAAATAGCTACTAAGAACCTATGTTATCTAATGTAATGTGTGTATATATTGTTATGTGCCTTTACATTCTGTTATCATGTGATTGTAACCAAGGAAGGTACCAGTGACCATGTGACCTATAGAGTGACCCATGGGACCCCTCCAGAGTCTTCCCCATATAAACCCTGGGAGGAGCTAGTTCAGTCTCTTTTAGTTCCTGCTTAGCTGAGATACAGGGCAATGAAGTCCAGAGAGAGGGTCTGGTGTCCTGAGGAGGCCAAAAGTCTACCACGCTGCCACGCATCCACAAGTCCACTACCCCAAAGGTGAACGTATAAACCTGGTAATCTACATGCGGGGTGAAGTCTGTCAAGTCAGTCTAGTCAAGTCAGTCAAGATCAGTTTGTTCCAAGTCAGCGTGGGCTTGCAGCAAATTGTCCGAGTTCACTATAAGTGCCAGTGAGCCCTAAGGTCTCTGAAGTCACTGGTCATCTCTTTGGGCCTAACTGAGCAGTCAAGACTATTACACCTGTCTACCTCAGTAAAGCTGCCGTTGTTCCGTAACTTGGCGTCGGAGTCATTATTTGCCCCCGTACCGAGCCCAGGATCCAGCGGTATACCTTTGGGTGGGGAAGTTGTTAAACCACACCCTGGCATCACGAATACAAGGGGTTAATACCATCTTCCCCTAGGGTAATAACATCTGCTCTCATCACACCCCGCTACCACAGATACATTGTAGAATTGTGTTTCCCCCTGTTGATACAGAGGAAGTAAAGGTCTCATGATGATAACCCCTGACCATATGCCCTAAAACACCACATAGGACAGTGTTTCCCAACCAGGGGGCCTCCAACTGTTGCAAAACTACAACTCCCAGCACGCCCGGACAGCCATTGGCTGTCCGGGCATGCTAGGAGTTGTAGTTTTGCAACAGCTGGAGGCTCCCTGGTTGGGAAACAGTTGCATAGGCATTATCGAGGAGTCCTCATCGTCTACATTAACAAATCTGCCATAAAATGTTAATATTTCATCCAAAGAGGTGATCTTAAATTTCACCCAGATCTTATTATTAATAATAATAACAACAACAATAATAATAATAACAACAATACTAATAGAATAATAATAAAGACAACAACAATCATAATAATAATAAGAACAACATTATTAATAATCATATTATAGCTGACAGAGTTCAGAGTCCAGTGACAATAATAATAATCATGATGATGATGATAATAATAATAATAATAATAATATTCATAATAATAATGATATTATAGCTGACAGAGTTCAGAGTCCAGTAATAATATTAATAATAATGATGATGATTATAATAATAATTATATTATAGCTGACAAAAGTTCAGAGTCCAGTAACAATAATAATAATAATTATAATCATAATAATAATCATAATAATAAAATAGTCATAATAATAATCATAATAATAATGATATTATAGCTGACAGAGTTCAGAGTCCAGTAACAATAATAATAATAATAATAATAATATTTATAATCATAATAATAATGATATTATAGCTGACAGAGTTCAGAGTCCAGTAACAATAATAATAATAATAATGATAATAATAATAAAAATGATGATATTATAGCTGACAGAGTTCAGAGTCCAGTAATAATAATAATAATAATAATAATGATAATAATAATAATAATGATATTATAGATGACAAAGTTCAGAGTCCAGTAACAAAAATAATAATAATAATAATGATGATGATGATAATAATCATAATAATAATAATAATGATATCATAGCTGACAGAGTTCAGAGTCCAGTAACAATAATAACAATAATAATAATAATAATGATATCATAGCTGACAGAGTTCAGAGTCCAGTAACAATAATAATAATAATAATGATGATGATAATAATAATCATAATAATAATAATAATGATATTATAGCTGACAGAGTTCAGAGTCCAGTAACAATAATAATAATAATGATAATAATAATAATAATAATAATAATAATAATGATATTATAGCTGACAGAGTTCAGAGTCCAGTAACAATAATAATAATAATAATCATAATAATAATATTATAGCTGACAGAGTTCAGAGTCCAGTAACAATAATAATAATAATAATAATAATGATAATAATAATAATAATAATGATAATAATATTATAGCTGACAGAGTTCAGAGTCCAGTAACAATAATAATAATAATAATAATAATAATAATGATATCATAGCTGACAGAGTTCAGAGTCCAGTAACAATAATAATAATAATAATGATGATTATAATAATAATCATAATAATAATAATAATGATATTATAGCTGACAGAGTTCAGAGTCCAGTAACAATAATAATAATAATAATGATGATGATAATAATAATCATAATAATAATAATAATAATGATATTATAGCTGACAGAGTTCAGAGTCCAGTAACAATAATAATAATAATAATAATAATCATAATAATAATATTATAGCTGACAGAGTTCAGAGTCCAGTAAGGCTGCATTCACATCTCGTTTTTGCAATACGGGTCCCGTATCCCGTTTCGGTACAAAAAAGTCTCCAAACCGGACCGAAACGTATGCAACTGTATATGCCTCCTTGCGTTTTTAAACCGTATACAGTTTGAAAACGGATGTCCGTTTGCATACGTTCTAATACGTTTTCCTTGAAAAAAAAAAACGGATACGGTTTTATGTTTGTCAACATTTTAAATAAAGTTATTTTTTTATTGAATTTCCCCCCAAAAAATAATAATAATAATAATAATTTAAAACAGTATTGTGCAAACCGGATGTAACTGTACACACATACGGTACAATGCGGTTACTATAGAACTCCATTTTAAAATAACCGTATACAGGTTGGATACGGTTTTTGACCGGGACACAAAACAGAAGTAGACTACGGTTTGGTATACCGTTAAAAACCGTATAAACCCGTAAATGATGCAAAACGTACACAACCTGATGCTACGGTTGGCATACGGTTTACAATGAAATGTCTATATATATACGGTTTGCAATACGGTTCGATACGTTTTTTTCAATGAAACCAGATACGGCAACCGTATTGCATAAAAGAGATGTGAATGCAGCCTAACAATAATAATAATAATAATAATAATGATATTATAGCTGACAGAGTTCAGAGTCCAGTAACAATAATGATGATGATGATAATAATAATACTATTATAGCTGACAGAATTCAGTGTCCAGTGGGTGGTCTTGGTGATTGGATCAGAAAAATCTCTCTAGTCCTGGCGCTTCTCCCAATAAAGTAGAATTTTTACTCTCTCATCATTCATAAATACAGTGATAAGCAGCAATCAACGCGTTTCGAGCTCAGACGGAGCTCTTTCTCAAGATGTGCAGGTGCTACCACTCACTGATTAGGACCGCCCACTGGACCCCTAAGCCCAGAAATAAGCATAGGTTATGGGGGTATTAAGATGACCTGTGGTTTAGGCAGAATGTAAGTGATATCAGGTTCCTCTTAAGGCCATGGCAGAAATTTTGTGGAATGTTGGGAAACCTAGGCGGACATTCTGTAAATAGTGGGTACCGGCTGGAAAATACTGGCGCAAGGGCAGCTTGGAAATGCATAAACGCCAATGCATTTCCAAATGGATTCTGCGAAAAGAATTGACATGTCAATTCTTTCAGCGAACACTTCAATCGGGAAATTCTGCTGTGTGCACGGTGCAGTAGAATCCCATTAAAAGCAATAGGACTCTGCTGCAACAGAGTTTCTGAGCAGAATTTTACCACCTGATTTTGCTCGGAAATTCCAAAGTGTGAAAGTAACTTGACCCCTGAGTGTATGTTCACACAGCCGAAAATGTTTGGAATGTTCCGTACATTTGACTAATCCGGCGGGTGCTGGGCCCGCTAAGCGATGCGCCATCTCATAGATGGCAATGTATTCTCTTGCGAAATCCGCAGAAAGAATAGACATGTCTATTCTTTCTGCGGACCCCTGAATTTTTGTCGCCAAAATTCCACCTCGTGCACAGTTCAGCAGAATCCCATTGAAATCAATGGAACTCTGCTGCAGTGGAATTCCCGAGCAGAATTTTCCTGCAGAATTCTGCTCGGAAATTCTGCCATGTGAACATCGCCTTAGAAAGGAAAAATGACTAATGATAACATAAAAAGTATCAAAACTTTTCAACTGATACAAAGTAAATAAAGTAGTTTGAATATTGAATTCTGTAGAGAAAAAAGACATTCCCATCCAAAGGATAGGGGATATATGGTGGTCATGGGTGTTGCGCTGATAGTGTAGGGTATATTGGTGTTAACCTTTAATTGTCGTGACGCCAGGGTGAGGTTTCCTCAATGTAATAGTTCTACCGCCAACCGTCCCACAAACGGCAGGGAGAAATAACGGAATGTCCACAGCAGATTTTATGAAGCAGACTTGAAGTAACTTTACCGTATATTTTATGCAACGGCGTGGAACATAACAGTCTTTGAGAGAGAGAACCGGGGTACAGGTTCCTCACAGGTTGGCTGGGACTCGATTTGGATTTGTAGTAGTCACCCAGGATTCAGTAGATTGAGCTTAGATAACTCACGGTTTTGTGGCTGCTAGGTATTAGGCTTCAGGCCTAGCTTGAATTGATGCTGATGAGATGATGATGTGCTTGCTTTCATGTACAGGTCTCAAGAGAGAGAATTTAGTTGCTGCAGCCCCTTATATATTAAGGGAGTGGGATAAAGCTCATTGGTCAGCAGAACCTGTCAGTCCTGACCCAGTGAACTCTGGGTATCACATGACCCAAATGTCCTTAAACCATAATACAATTTAATTAAAGGCACGTGATCTCTAAGGTCCTATACAGAAGGTATTCCTATATAACATATTAAATATATACCGTATTTTTCGCCCTATAGAACGCACCGGCAGATAAGACGCACCCAATTTTAAAGGTGCAAAATCTAGAAAAAAAAGATTCTGAACCCAACAGTGATCTTCAACCTGCGGACCTCCAGATGTTGCAAAACTACAACTCCCATGCTGGGAGTTGTAGTTTTGCAACATCTGGAGGTCCGCAGGTTGAAGACCACTCGTATAGGAGGTAATACTCACGTGTCCTCGCCGCTCCGGACCCGTCACCGCTGCCCTGGATGTCGCTCCATCGCTGTTGCCGCGTCCCCGTGGTGTCCCCGACACTCCGGACGTCTTCTTCCCTGGGATCCACGCTCTCCGTCGCCGTCATCACGTCGCTACGCACGCCGCTCCTATTGGATGACGGGACGGCGAGCGCGGCGACGTGATGACAACGAAGGAGAGCGCCGGCCAAGCAGGGGATCCCGGCACGGAGCAGACACCGAGGAGGCAGGTAAGGTCCCTCCCGGTGTCCTGTAAGCTGTTCGGGACGCCGCGATTTCACCGCGGCGGTCCCGAACAGCCCAACTGAGCAGCCGGGTTAGTGTCACTTTCGCTTCAGATGCGGCGGTCAGTTTTGATCGCCGCATCTGAAGGGTTAGTACAGGGCATTACCGCGATCGGTGATGTCCTGTATTAGTCGCGGGTCCCGGCCGTTGATGGCCGCAGGGACCGCCGCGATAGGTGTGTATTCACCATATAAGACGCACCAATTTTTCCCCCCCAGTTTTGGGGAAGAAAAAGTGCATGTTATATGGCAAAAAATACGGTATATAAATACATTAAATAGCATTTATATGAGGCGACTAGGGGTTAGCCCTACAGGAGAGCCCTATTGACATGGAGGGACTCTGGCTGAGGGGACTTTAGACAAAGGGACAGGACCAGGTCACCACAGATACGTTATAGATCGCGGGGGTCCCAGCTCTCGTACCCCATGATCTCCAGAACGGGGCCCCGGCAGGGGCATGCTGACCCCCGCAGGGAGCGCCCCCCGACACACCCCCTCCATGTATCCCATATAGATACATGGAGGGGTGTGTTGGCCGCAGGGGGTCGGAACGGCCACTTCTAACAGACTGCCGGGGCCCCATATAGGAGATCGCCAAGGGGGTCCCAGGGCTCGGACCCCTGTGATCTATAATAGGATAAGGGGATAAGTCATTTTTCACTGCACTACTCCTTTAAAAAAGGCGGAATTCCTGCATCTGAAGGGCCTTTGGGATCCGCATGTTTATGGAGGGAGAGAACAATATCAGGAG
Organism: Hyla sarda; assembly: GCF_029499605.1. Classification (NCBI taxonomy): domain Eukaryota; kingdom Metazoa; phylum Chordata; class Amphibia; order Anura; family Hylidae; genus Hyla; species Hyla sarda. Next base: position 22,197,323 of record NC_079193.1, read on the forward strand.
ACATCTGCTATTCTGCTTACAAAGGGGAAGATATTGTTAGCGCCTATTAACACTTGCGGAAAAAAAAGCCAGAATCAAAGGCAGGAGAGATCAGAGAGCGCAGTGAAGCTGCTTATAAAGCAGGATAGGGCAGCCTCACCCTGGGCACCAGGCTTCTTCTGAAGGGCGGCAGGTCATCCCTGTACCGCGCAGCAATCCGATACATCTGCAGTCACAAGCTGGAAGGCGGCTTCACCGCAAACTTTACAGCTTTCGAGAGATAAGTCGATGAATATTTATGATGTTTCGGGGACACGGTCACAATAGTTACTTTATATTCTTTGATTGAAATGTGAGCGTTCTCTTATGTCCCTGACTGTAACTTTTTTCATACTCAGCATGGCAGCACTTTCTGGGCCTTGTGCTGATGTAATAGGGCATCTGAACAAAGAGGAAATTGTAACAAAAAGTTCCTTTAAAGGGGCACTCCGGTGGAAAACTTTTTTTTTTTTTTTAAATCAACTGGTGCCAGAAAGTTAAACATATTTGTAAATAACTTCTATTAAAAAATCTTAATCCTTCCAGTACTTATTAGCTGCTGAATACTACAGAGGAAATTCTTTTCTTTTTGTAACACAGAGCTCTCTGCTGACACCATGACTACATTGCTCTCTGCTGACATCTCTGCCCATTTTAGAAACTGTCCAGAGCAGCATATGTTTTCCATGGGGATTTTCTGGACAGTTCTTAAAATGGACAGAGATGTCAGCAGAGAGCACTGTGCTCGTGATGTCAGCAGAGAGCTCTGTGTTCCAAAATGAAAAGAATTTCCTCTGTAGTATTCAGCAGCTGATAAGTACTGGAAGGATTAAGATTTTTTTAATAGAAGTAATTTACAAATCTGTTTAACTTTCTGGCACCAGTTGGTTTAAAAAAAAAGTTTTCCACCGGAGTACCCCTTTAATCCCGGTCCAGCGCAGTCACCGTCAAATAACTTAGTGTTCATTCTTAAAGGGGTACTCCACTGCACCAGCGTTTGGAACATGCACCAGCTGGGTTTGGGGGGGTTGCGATGTCACGGCCATGCCTCTCATGACGCCACGCCCCCTCAATGCAAGCCAATGGGAGGGGGCGTGGCGGTTGCCACACCCCCTCCCATTGACTTGCATTGAGGGGCGTGACCATGACATCATGACCCCCGCAATGTTCTGGACGCTGCGGTAGTGAAGTACCCCTTTAAGGCTTCCGTCAACAAACTGCAGCGGCAAACATGGCTCGCAGCCTGCAGAATCTTATTTTACATGGAGAAATTTCTTTAGGGGTCCGTTCACACAGGCATATTTTGTTGCAGATTTTCTGCTGCTTATTTTATCATTGACCAAACAGCAAAAACATAAGAAGCAGAAACACTGCACCAAAATCTGCAGCAATATACGCCTGTGTGAAAGGACCCTTAATCTGGAATCTAGTCTGCTAAACTACTGTTCACTTCTTTTACTGTTATATGTTACTCAGTACCTAATCATGATCCGGTATATAAAATGTTTAAGTGTCTAGCACCTATATTTCTTTCACGAATACTTTGGGTCTTTTGCTCACTTGGTTTGTCATTCTGTGTTTTGGAGGAGGTGTGTCCTCACTCTGCATGACTCATCTTCCTCCCTGAGTCTGCTGTGCAGTGCTGGGTCTCTTCCTCCAATCGCTACAGGCTGCTCTGTAACCCCCTCTTGTCTGTTTTCATGCTACAGTCTGATAGGACAGGAGTGAGTACAGAGGAGTGCTAGTCCTTCCTCTAAATTACTGTTCCAGCCTGTGCTTCAGCTGGGACAAAGATGCTGCTGCAGTCAGACAGGATAATGTTCTGGATGGTATGGAGACCCCCTAGTGGTCTTTTCTTATAAGCTCTGATTTCTAAAAAAGAGGAAATAAAATTCTCTTATAAAGAATATTAGAAAGGTTAATGAGTTGCCAAGATATACAACATAAAAAAAGTTTTTGAATATGACAGTGCCCATTTAAAGCAAAAAAAAAAAAACACATTGGCCCTGATTTACTAAGAGTGTTGTGTAGTTTTCTTTGTGGGTTTTGATTCCCTACAATTTTTTTTCCACGGTATTTGCTAAGGTTTCCCTACATTGTGTACTTTTCCCTACATTTTGCTTATTTTTACACATGCTTTGATCTGTAGGGTTTTCCTCAGCTTAAAAAACACTAAATTTTCTGTGGAAACTTTAGTAAATATGTCATTTTTTGTGAAAATGTCGGGGACATGCCCCTTTTCGGTGGCCATGCCCCTGTTTCCAGATGACCACACCCCCCTTTTCGAATTTCCTCAGTAAAATGGAGAGTTTGCCGGGGTTTTCAATTCTGGCACAAATTCTGGCGCACAACGAGACAAAACACGTCGGGTTGACAATAGTAAATCAGGGTCATTACAGTTGATTTCAGGGGAAATGCTACAGAGCTATAACTTTGTCACTGAGTCCCCCAAGCTTCACAGAAAGTCAAAGACCCTGCTCTCCTGGAATTCAATGCAACCAGCAAACAAATAGAGTGTGTGGTAGAGGGTGTGATGTAGGGCAGATGGAATTACCCAAGAGGCAGATGGCATTAACCCCTTGAATTCGTGACGCCAGGGCGTGGTTTATCCTCAATACCACCTGAAGGTATACCGCTGGACCCTGGGCTAGGCACAGGGGGGGGGCAATCATGACTCTGACGCCAAGTTACGGACAATGGTAGCTTTACTGAGGTTAGACCGGTGGAAAAGTCTATACAGTTCAGCCAGGACCCACGAAGGTGACCAGTGACGCAGAGACCTTAAGGGCTTCCTGTGACTTTTAGTAGATGGGGTCAATTTAATGCAGACCACGCTGACTTGACAAATGATGACTATGACTGACTTGACTGGTGACTGACAATACTGAGACTGTGGTTACTTGTAGCTTGTGGTTGTAGACTGGACTTGAGGCCTCCTATGACTCTGGACACACACTTAGGCTCGACTTGACCGAAAGAGAGCGAGCTATTTCCTCCCAGGGCTTTTATAGGGGAGGCTTGCAGGGGACCTATAGGTCACCCTTGAGTCACCTGGTCACTGATAGCTGATAGGTAACAATCACATGACAACATTCTTAAAGTCATAACACCTTTACATATGTAACACAGGGATAACACATAATGACAATAAAACAAGTGCAGAGGAGGCCCAGGGGACACTGCAGGAGGCTGCCTGACAGGGCAGCAAGGGTACGGGGTAACACGTCCCGTACTGGAACAAAGCAGGAAGGGTCGGCACTCGGGTGTATGGCGGTGCTCGCGGAAAGCTGGATACTTGAAAGTTAAAGAAATTCCGGCACTCGCTAAATGCTTTTGCAGGTAGTAACGTGTTTTAACACACAGTGCAAGCCACAGATATGTTAACGCGTTTCGACCAATGCCTTTCTCAGACTGATAGTCAGTCTGAGAAGGGCATTGGCCGAAACGCATTAATATATCTGTGACTGGCACCGTGTGACTAAAACACGCTACTACTTGCAAAAGCATTTAGCGAGTGCCGGGATTTCTTTACCTTTCACAACTCCCGTACTGGGCCACCACAAGTGTGAATGGACCGGCACTCTCCCGCATTTACACAATAGTTAGCCTTCCCCTAATATCAAACACCGTTCAGCTCCCTCGTGTTCAGCCTATGAAATAGTAAACAAGTATACAATGCAGAAATGGTTGAAGGAATAAACCCAATGGTTGGCACTCACCAGGTAAACCTTTATAATTCAACGCATAAAGTGGGAGATTTATCAAAACCTGTGCAAAGGAAAAGTTGCCCAGTTGCCCATAGCAACCAATCAGATCGCTTCTTTCATTTTTAACAAGGCCTCTGCAAAATGAAAGAAGCGATCTGATTGGTTGCTATGGGCAACTGGGCAACTTTTCCTCTGCACAGGTTTTGATAAATCTCCCCCATTATATAGGGGGAGATTTACCAAAACCTGTGCAGAGTAAAAGTTGCCCAGTTGCCCATAGCAACCAATCAGATCGCTTCTTTCATTTTCAAAAGGGCCTGTGGAAAATGAAAGAAGCGATCTGATTGGTTGCTATGGGCAACTAGGCAACTTTTCCTTTGCGCAGGTTTTGATAAATCTCCCCCTATATAGTGTTTTATCTTATGTGTTCCTGGTGAGTGTCGTCCATTGAATGTAATATAATGGTGGAACTATGCAGCCTGACAGAGAAATGATAACAGAAGACATGAGGTATTGCAGCGGGAATAACATTTCTTCATTAATCTGGTGAGTATGTAATGATTAACTCACAATACAGGAGTCTGACAATGGGTACACGCTATGAAGTCTTTGGGGTGTGCCCAGGAAAGAGTAGTAAAGATTCGTCATATAGGCAAAACACTGTAGGTTTACCTATATACTGCGAGACTATTAGGCTAGGTTCACACTGTGGAATTTCTGGGCCTAATTTCTGCCGGAGATCGAGTTGGCAGCACTAGGACCGCGTGGACTACATTGCCGGCCCCATAGATGGCAATGCATTTCTGAGCAGATCTCCCAAAAGATCCACCCAGAAATGCATTGCAGTCTATGGGAGCCTCAATGCAGTGTGCTCGGTGATGGTCCTAGTGCCGCCTGCTCATTCTCTGGCAGAAATTCTGCAGTGTGAACCTAGCCTAAGGGCCTATTGAAACGGCAGAATTCCACCTCAAATGAAAGCCCAATACACTTCTATGGGATTCCGCACTCCCATTGACACTTCTGAAATTCCGCTTGCGGAATTCCGCTAGCGGAATTCCGCAAGTGGAATTTCAGAAGTGTCAATGGGAGTGCGGAATCCCATAGAAGTGTATTAAAGGACATCTGCAGCGTTACAAACACTTATCCCCTATCCTCAAGATAGGGGATAAGTGTTTGATCGCGGGGGGGTCCAAACGCTGGGGCCCCCGGCGATCTCCTGTACGGGGACGCGGCTCTCCCGTGCAGGGGGCCATCTCCATACATCTCTATGGGAGAGGCCGGGAGGCAGCATTCGTTCCTCCCCGCATCCCCCATAGAACTGTATGGGGACGGGGAGGAGACGGGGCGTCACCGTCGACCTCTAGGTCGACGCTACGTCACCACGAGCGCTTATGGCGGCACCCCGTTAGGGAGATCGGGGGGGGGGGGGGGGTCCCAGCGGTCGGACCCCCCGCGATCAAACACTTATCCCCTATCCTGTGGATAGGGGATAAGTGTAATGCCGCTGCAGTTGTCCTTTAAAGGGGTACTCCCCTGGAAAACATTATTATTTTTTTAAATCAACTGGTGCCAGAAAGTTAAACAGCTTTGTAAATGATTTCTCTTAAAAAATCGTAATCCTTCCAGTACTTATCAGCTGTTGTATGTTCTTTTCTTTTTGAATTTCCTTTCTTGTCTGACTACAGTGTTCTCTGCTGACACCTCTGTCCATTTTAGGAACTGTCCAGAGGAGGAGAGGTTTGCTATGGGGATTTGCTCCTACTCTGGACAGTTCCTGACATGGACAGAGGTGTCAGCAGAGAGCACTGTGGTCAGACAGAAAGGAAATTCGAAAAGAAAAGAACTTCCTGTGGAGCATACAGAAGCTGATAAGTATTGGAAGGATTAAGATTTTTAAATAGAAGTAATTTGCAAATCTGTTTAACTTTCTGGCACCAGTTGATTTAAAAAAAAATAAATTTCCCAGTGGAGTACCCCTTTAAGCTTTCATTTGAGGCAGAATTCCGCCATGTGAATAGGAGATACACTACATATATTCTACCCGGAATTATTTCAGAGCAGAATTCGCTTTCAGTAGAATCCAATGGATCTCAATAGTATTCTGCTGCTCAGTGCACACTACAGAAGATCCGTAGCAGAACTTTCGGCCTGGATCCGAATTCCGCCCAAAGAATGAACATGGTAGTGGAATTAGTCAATGGGTCTTTGCTTTCTGCCGAATATATCCCCTGTAAAATTCTACACTTGGCAGAATTTCCGCAGCAGATGTTTCTGCTGCGGAAATCCTGATTCCAGAATCCTCAGAAAGAATAAACGTGTCTTTTCATAATAATAATTATTATTATTTTATTTATATACTGCGGAATCTGCATGGAAATGCATTGCTGTCTACCAAGTGGTGCATTTCCGAGCGTTCCTAGCGCCAGCATTTTCTGTGGGCGCTCCATTGTCTGCTGAATGTCCACACAGAGATTTTTCGTGCAGACATTCCCTTGTCTGAACATAGCCTTAGTGTGCATAAGCCCTCAGGCCATGGCCACATGGCGGAATTTCCGTGCAGAATTCCGCAGAAGACTTTTGCCAAAAATTCAGCTGAAATTTACTGCCCATTTATTTCAATGAGATTCCGCTGTCTCATCTGCACAGCGGAATTTCTGCAGCAGCAATTCCACCACAAAAATTCAGCATTCCACAAAATTTAAAGTTCTGTCTCTAAATTTTGAGGAATTGGGGACAGCGGGGAGGCAGCATTTGTGCCGAACTGTATGTGGAGGGGGTGTACCGTCCACCTCAGAGAGGTTGACACTACACGCATTAGCTGCTCTCATAGAGCGGCAATGCTGGGCCCCGTTTGGGAGATCGCGGGGGGTCCGACTACTGGGACACTCATGTCCTATCCCGTGGATAGGGGATAAGTTGTATTTTGCTGCAGATGTCCTTTAAGTTATATATATTGAAGTGATAATCCAATTAAAAGGGGTATTCAAGGGAAAAAAATGTATACATCAATTGGCTCCAGAAAGCTAAACAGATTTGTAAATTACTTCTATTAAAAAATCTTAATCCTTCTAATAATTATCAGCTGCTGAAGTTGAGTTGTTCTTTTCTGTCTGGCAACAGTGCTCTCCGCTGACATCTCTGCTTGTCTCGGGAACTGCACAGAGTAGAAGAGGTTTGCTATGGGGATTTGCTTCTACTCTGGACAGTTCCCGAGACACGTGTCATCATAGAGAACATAAACAGAAAAGAACAACTCAACTTCCGCAGCTCCTAATTACTGAAAGAATTTAGATTTTTTAATAGGAGTAATTTACAAATCTGTCTAACTTTCTGGAGCCAATTGATATATATAAAAGAAAGTTTTTTCCTGGATAACCCCTTTAAATACAATTTTCTGATACTGGAATACCCCCTTTAAAATATATCCTAGCAATATATCATCAATGCCTGTTCTAAGAGAACCCCCTTTATTACATTTCATAAAAATGAGGTAAAGAGGGGCAAGATCTCTATATAAATAATTTTTTAAAAAGGTGCAGTGTTCGACATGCGCCATTTGGGCGGAAAGCCGGCGCCCCGTATGGGAAATCTATAACTTAGGATAGGGGATACGTTTTTATATCCCGTTGTACTCCTTTAAACATCACAACTCCTGATCTGGTTTAGGTTAAAAGTCTCATACAGCTGTTAAGGGACAATGGTACCCCCTGGTGGTCATAGGTTGCACACCACTATGATTTAAAGGGTAACTCCACCTAAAACAAATAAACAGATTTTTGGTTGAGTTACCTATAGGGGTTGTGTTCCATAATTCCCAAAGTAAGTATACTGTACAAGAAAACCTATGTACGGGGGCTGTAGATATTGGGGGCCCTCAGAATTTTTTCCTCTGGTGGGCAAAGATACAGAGGTCAACATGGTCTATCAGGGCATGATGGGAGTTGTATTTATACATCAGCGGGGGAGCCACAGGTTGGAGGCCACTGTTGCAAAACTCCAACTCCCAGCATGCCCGGACAGCCGTTGGCTGTCCGGGCATGCTGGGAGTTGAAGTTTTGCAATATCTGGAGGGCCCCAGTTTGAGACCAGTGCCCTAATGGGAGATTAGTGGAAATGACATATTTTACCGGTTACAAGGACCAGACTGGTGGTGGCTCTGGGTAAAGAGGAGATCCCCGCCTCACATATTGTTTCAGAAAGCAGATAATCCCCCGAAATCCCTCCGTAATGGTGGTTAATCCTCATGTCAGATTCAAAACGCATTTATCTGCCGCCATCAAAGTCTTTGTCCTGGAATTATGAAAGCTATATTTGTGAAATAAACATCCGGAAGAACCAAGCTTCTTCAGATTCCAGAGTCCTTCTTCCAGTTTTGGGTTTGAGGCTGAAGATATGAATATAATAGAATGTTAATATGAATTATTCATGCAGCACTAACCTCCTGATGAATTGCTTGATGGAAAGAGGGAATTGTTGAGGTTTACTACGGTTTTTATACAGCGCGATAGATTCACTGACCATTGATGGTCCCACGAGGAATGATATGAAATGTTATATGAATAGGAGAAACCCATAAAGAAACAACCTGTGTATATTGTCAAAAAGTATAATAAAGTAACTTACTAATATAATGTCATTAGCCATAGTGCACAGATCTTCCATATCGGCTTAGGTGTCTGGCTTGTATGCAGAAATCCTTCCCGTCTCTCCCCTCTTTTCTGATCGGGACGAGACCAGTAATGGGAATGGGGTGCTGGTTTCATTAGATAAGGCAGCAGAAAGCTGGTAAGGTTTCATTAGATAAGGCAGCAGAAAGCCTTACTCAGTCACAGAAGTTTCCATCAGAACATGCTCACTGCTGGCTGGAGCGAGCGGCCGCATAGAGTGAGGGCTCCCGCATCTCCTACTTAAATTACCCTGTATACTTGCCCTGCCTGGCTGATGTTGGCATCACTGGGGTCCCCAGTGCTGCGCGGTCCACCAGTGGTGTCCTGGGCGAATTCCGGTGTCTGTGAACAGCGCGGGCGGCTCCTGGCACGGTTGTCTTCGGGTCCCGATGGTGAGGAGGCTGGTGTCGGGCTTATATATCCTTATATGCTGATGATACTTTAGTGTATTTGGCGGATGCGGAGGCTTCTCTTCTGTCTTCAATTGACCTACTTGACCAGTTTGTCTTGATTTCGGACTTACGGGTCAACTGGGCTAAGTCTTCCCTGACTGGTTGAAAGCCTGGTCCTCGCTCCCCTTGTCCCTAGCTGGCAGGATTAATATATTTAAAATGATTTACCTTCCAAAGTTTCTTTATCTATTCCACTTAGCTCCTCTCATTCCTCCTAAGAAATATTTTAGTACGATATGTGGTGCTCTGGGATCCTTCTATTGGCATGGTAAGCCTCCCAGACTTGGTTGGGCTCTCCTCCAGGCCCCTAAAAGGCATGGCGGCCTGGCCACCCCTGGTGTCTATAACTATTTTCTTGCTTCCCAGCTGGTTTATGCAACGTGGTGGATCGACCTGGATCTTTAGATTTCTGCTACTGCCTTGGCTGGAGTGATTATGGGCTCATATGAAGCTCTTACCAACTCAATATACAGGTACCACACTCACTCCTCTTTTCTCCTTCCCTTGGGCCTAGTCCTTTCTCGGAGGCTTATCATAAATGGGTGGTGGATATCCCAGGACTTGACTGAGCGTCAATGGAAGGAGGTGGAGGGTTCTTATTACTCTACTTTAGTTAGCAGTAGAGATATGTTGATTCAATCTAGATATGTACTTAGACTGTATTATACCCCTGCTAAATTGAAGCGTATAGGTGTTTCTCCTTCGGATTTGTGTTTTAGTTGCTCCTCAGAAGTAGGTACTTTTCTGGGTGGCCATGACTGGGGCCCACGGGTCGGGTCAGCGTTATGACGAGGAGATGTCCACTGCTATCAGCAGCTGACATCTGCCGGTAATGACAGACTTCGGCGATCGCGCCGAGGTGCGTCATTTAACTGGTTAAATACCGTGATCTATACAGATACACTAAATGCCACTATTCCCTGGTGTCTATTAGTCCCATAGCCCCCTGCAATGTAATCATGGGGGGGCTATGGGTTGCTAGGGGAGCTCGAGGTCTTACCTGCTCCTCGGCATCTTCCCTGGCTCTGTTATTGCTTAGGGCTCACTTAGGCAGCCCTTAGCAATCGAGCCCAGATTTCATAGATCAATGTAATGCATTTCTGAGCGCATTCCACAGAAGAGATTAACATGTTCATTCTTTCAGTGGAGTCTGGGGGCTGGAATTTCTGTGGCGCAGTGTGGACAGAATCCCATTGAAAGCAATGAAAGGCTGCTGCACCGTATTTTCTGCAGAAGAACTCCGGAGCAGAATTCTGCTTGGCAAATATGTAGTGTGAATGGGCCCTTAGTTGTACAGTGGAATATTCACAGCAGCACAGAGGAAACTTCTGCTTCTTGTTCTTGCAGGCAGCTGCTGCAGGGGTGGAGGACGATAACATGACGCAGTTACTCCCTAATGATATTACCATTCTGAACAAATCTTCTTCCATTAGTTTTTATAGTCAGAATCACAAGGCTTGGAGTGTGCGTCTTACATAACCCCAAAGGGATCCTGCATAAAATCTGATGAGCCTTGTCTATAGGAGACGAGCAGAGTACACGGCATTGCCTGGTCTTCTACCTAAACCTTTTGGGAAAGGAAAAGCAAATATAATGTTCTCGTCCTCATATCCTGTCCTTATATCCTGTCATCATATCCCAACCTCATATCCCGTTCTAATATCTCATCCTCATATCTCATCTCATTATTCCATCCTCATATCCTGACCTCATATCCTGTCCTCATATCTCATCTTCCTATCCCATCCTCATATCCCGTCCTCATATCTTGTCCTCATATCCTGACCTCATATGCCGTCCTCATATCATATGCTGTCCTCATATCTCATCTTCATATCCTATCATCATATCCTGCCATGATATCCGTCCTTATATCTCATCTCCATATTCCGTCCTCATATCCTTCCCTCATATCCGTCCTCAAATCCTAATCTCATATCCTGTCCTTATATCTCATCTCCATATTCCCTCCTCACATCCTGACCTCATATCTTGTCCTCATATCAAATCTTCATATCCTGTCATCATATCCCGTCCTCATATCCTGTCCTCATATCCTTACCTCATATCCCTTCCTCATATCTCATCTCCATATCCTATCCTTATATCCCGTCCTCATATTCTGACCTCATATCCCATCCTCATATCCTGACCTAAAATCCTGTCCTCATATCTCATCTCCATATCCTATCCTTATATTCTGTCCTCATATCTCATCTCCATATCCTATCCTTATATCCTGTCCTCATATCTCATCTCCATATCCTGTCCTTATATCCTGTCCTCATATCTCATCTCCATATCCTATCCTTATATCCTGTCCTCATATCTCATCTCCATATCCTCTCCTTATATCCTGTCATCATATCCCAACCTCATATTCCGTCCTCATATCTTGTCTTGATATTCCGTCCTCATCCTGATCACATATCCCGTCCCTATATCTCATCTCCCTATTCTATTCTCACCTCCCGACCTCATATCCTGTCCTCATACTGTATCTCATCTCCATATCCTGTCCTCATATCCCAACCTCATATCCTGACCTCATATCCCGTCCTCATATCTCATTTCCCTATCCCATCCTCATATCTTGTCCTCATATCCCAACATCATAACCCGTCCTATACCAGTGACATTCCCAATGCCCCATAACAGTGATGGCCACAGCGCCCCATAACAGTGACAACTAGAGTTCCCTGATACCAGTAACAATAACCATGTTCCAATAACAGTGACAGCCACAGTGCCCTCCATAACAATGACAACCACAGTGCCCCCGAAAACAATGACAACCACAGTGCCCCCGATAACAATGACAACCACAGTGCCCCCCATAGCAATGACAACCACAGTGCCCCCCATAACAATGACAACCACAGTGCCCCCGATAACAATGGCAACCACATTGCCTCCCATAACAATGACAACCACAGTGCCCCCGATAACAATTACAACCACAGTGCCCCCCATAACAATGACAACCACAGTGCCCCCCATAACAATGACAACCACAGTGCCCCCCATAGCAATGACAACCACAGTGCCCCCCATAACAATGACAACCACATTGCCCCCCATAACAATGACAACCACAGTGCCCCCGATAACAATTACAACCACAGTGCCCCCCATAACAATGACAACCACAGTGCCCCCCATAACAATGACAACCACAGTGCCCCCGATAACAATGACAACCACAGTGCCCCCGATAACAATGACAACCACAGTGCCCCCGATAACAATGAAAACCACATTGCCCCCCATAACAATGACAACCGCATTGCCCCCATAATAGTGCCAGTTAAGTGTTCCTTTACGCAGCACACATTTTGCCCCTAGGGGTATCAGCACACCACTCACCTACCTCTGCCGCGCTCCTGTGTAGGCCTCTTCTGACATCTGACGCTCGGACATCTTTGGGCGCTTCGAGTCGATCTCAGTCCAGCTCTATATCTTTGTATCTTTGCGATGTAACTGACTCACCGAACCCAGCACCAGAAGGTCCCCGAGCGTCAGACATCTGCATTCCGGCCCGCTACCCTGACGTCACCCCGGCGCTCCTCCACGTCAGACTTGACATCCACACACCTGGAGCTCACACGGCTTCTGCCGTTTGGTCCGTTTTTTCCTCTTTAGCCGGTGTCTGGAATCAAGCGACAAACTCAACACTGCTACATCTGACCAACACAGCCCCGCTATTCAAAAAATACCTGCATGCTTTAGGAGTGACGTTATATGGGTGCAGCACCGGGGACGATGTCTCGAAAAAGATTCCAGCACATGAAGGTAAATATCAATGAGGTCAGTCTGGCCCCCGTCCAGGCCTTGAAGGGTTACAACTCTGGTTACTATCTTCATGCATTTGACTTATGTCAACACAAAAATGGTGGATGACCGTGGAAACCTGCACCTGCAGCTGTTGCAAAACTACAAGTCCCAGCATGCCCGGACAGCCAACGGCTGTCCGGGCATGCTGGGAGTTGTAGTTTTGCAACAACTGGAGACGCCCTGTTCTAGACCATATGTACTTTTGTACTTTACCCAAGCATCTCAATGATTAAAGGGGTACTCCGGTGAAAAACAAAAACATTTTTTAAAACGATGCCAGAAAGTTAAACAGATTTGTAAATTACTTCTATTTAAAAATCTTAACCCTTCCAGTACTTCTCAGCTGCTGTATGCTCTACAGGAAGTTCCGCTCTTTTCTGTCTGAGAGAGAAGGAGGGAAAAAAACAGGGGGAAAAAATGAGGGGCGCTCTCTGGCGTAGTCGGTTGGTTCTTGAACGTCAAAAGAGAAGAGAAGTGGAGAAAGCCCACCACCACACCTATGCGGTGGTACTGACCTCTAGGAGCTGTGCGTCGGATTGGACACGACTCTGTCGGGGGGGGGGGGGGGGTCACGATTTGTGGTGGGATGTTACAGCCTGCTGCTTGGTAAACCCCTTGTCCGTCGCCCAAAAAAGGGGTACGGTAATGACAATAAAAGAAGTGGAAGCACAGAAAATGCGGGGGTTCTGTCTTCCAAGTGCTACTGTGGTCGTGAAAATACGTCAAGGTGCCAATAGATACGCAGGATTCTTTCTATTGACACATAAAATAGTAGCAACTGGACAACGCGTTTCGGCGTGTTCTCACGCCTTCCTCAGGTCCAGAACAATAATTTTAGAGAAGAGGTAGAATGTCCAGCACACAGTATCCGTTGCAATAGAGTTTATTGGCGTAAAAACAGGTACATAGAACAGAACAGAGCGTAAGCCTACGTGTTTCGGTTAATAATTCCCTTAGTCATGGCAAGGCATAATTTTAGAGTGTCCTGTTCTCGAGTTCCTGTGTGTTGGCGGCCAACACACAGAAACTCGAGAACAGGACACTGTCTGACCACACCGCTCTTTGCTGACACCTCTGTCTGTCTCAGGAACTGTCCAGAGTAGGAGCAAATCCCCATAGCAAACCTCTACTGCTCTGGACACTTCCTGAGACAGACAGAGGTGTCAGCAGAGAGCACTGTGGTCAGACAGAAAGGAAATTCAAAAAGAAAAGAACTTCCTTTGTGGTATTCAGCAGCTGAATTTTTTTTTTAAATAGAAGTAATTTACAAATCTGTTAATCTGATTTACATTTTTTTTTTTTTTACACCGGAGTACCCCTTTAACATTGACATTGTGCAATACTTTAATTCTCCACTGGGGGCCCTGTAGGGAAATTACAACTTTATGACCATCTGATAAAAGTAATGGAACTTTGCTCTCTTCACTTGAATATGGAAAAGTTAGGCGCCAACTCCTATGGCCACAATCACAGTTTTTTTCATCGGTGCTGTCACCAAGCTTTCCCAGGCTCCTGAACGGCCGATCTGCCCTGTTATACCGCGATATTACAGATTCATTTATATCAGGCCTTTATGACGTGACTAAAGGACATCTGACAGCCGCCACGCCCCCTCGCATAGACATGCCACGAGGGGGCAAAACCAATGGCCCAGGTCTTGTAGCCATAGCATGGGGGGGGTTGGGGCTGCTAGTTACAAATTAAAATTTCACTTTGGTGCCAGGAGTTTGGAGTTGGACCATTTTGCAGCCAGCGAAACCAGCAGTGAGATGTTGTAGAATAAGGGGTCCCCCTAATGGCGCCACTTTTTCGGCTCCAGGACAAGCATCTGTTTCCACTGAGCGCGCCCTATTATTTCTGATGCATTAATAGGGGTGATTATATACCCTGACAGCTCTGAGATGTAAATGAGCCCATTCCCTAATTATACCGCCCGTCCGTGAATTTGGGCGCCATCTGTTTGTTGTACATACGGGATCGCTGTCATTTCTGCTGGATTCAGGTTGCCTATTATCTCATGACTCATCTTAATAGTATGGACCAGATACAGCCGCAGCGCTGAAGACATTTATTTTCGTGATTTTAAAGATATTTCTTTTACTAGAAAGCGTTGTCAGACAGGGAACCATTATTATTATTATATCACACAGGAGTCAAGAAGGCCATTGGTGAGTGGACGATCTCATTTTTGTCATTTTTTTCCCTTCAGGTTGTTTTTGGCTTCAGGTCTATTGCTGTAATGATTCGTATGATATAATTTGCTGAGTCTACTGCCGCAGTATCACTGCCATCTAGAGGCCAAAAAAAGGTACTGTGCTCTATGAAAATCTTAACTTAGGCTGCATTCACACCTCGTTTTTTACATACGGGTGCCGGATCCGGCTGGGGGAGGGGAAAACCGGGCGCTCCCGTACCCTGGCCGGATCATCCCGTGACTCCATTTACTTTAACCCTTTAAGGACCCAGCCAATTTTCACTGTAGGACACGGCCGTTTTTTGCACATCTGACCACTGTCACTGTAAGCATTAATAACTCTGGAATGCTTTTACTTTTCATTCTGATTCCGAGATAGTTTTTTCGTGACATATTCTACTTTATGTTAGTGGTAAAATTTTGTCGATACTTGCATCATTTCTTGGTGAAAAATTCCAAAATTTTATGAAAAAATTGAAAATGTTGCATTTTTTTAACTTTGAAGCTCTCTGCTTATAAGGAAAATGAATATTCCAAATTAATTATATATTGATTCACATATACAATATGTCCACTTTATGTTTGCATCATAAAGTTGACATGTTTTTACTTTTGGAAGACATCAGAAGGCTTCAAAGTTCAGCAGCAATTTTCAAATTTTTCACAAAATTTTCAAAATCTAAATTTTTCAGGGACCAGTTCTGTTTTAAAGTGGATTTGAAGGGCCTTCTTATTAGAAATACCCCACAAATGACCCCATTATAAAAACTGCACCCCTCAAAGTATTCAAAATGACATTCAAAAGGTTTGTTAACCCTTTAGGTGTTTCACAGGAATAGCAGCAAATTGAAGGAGAAAATTAAAAATCTTAATTTTTTACACTCGCATGTTCTTGAATTTTTACAAGGGGTAAAAGGAGAGAAATCTTCCTAAAATGTGTAACCCAATTTCTCTTGAGTAAGAAAATACCTCATATGTGTATGTCAAGTGTTCGGCGGGCGCAGTAGAGGGCTCAAAAGGGATGGAGCGACAGTGGGATTTTGGAGAGTGAGTTTTTCTGAAATGGTTTTTGGGGGGCATGTCACATTTTGGAAGCCCCTATGGTGCCAGAACAGCAAAAGAAAACCCCACATAGCATACTATTTTGGAAACTACACCCCCTCAAGGCACGTAACAAGGTGTTTGACGACTTTTCGTTAAAGTTGGATGTGAAAATGATTTTTTTTTTTTCAAAAAAATGCTGGTTTTCCCTCAAATTATTTTTTTTTACAAGGGATAATAGGAGAAAATGACCCCCAAAATTTGTAACCCCATCTCTTCTGAGTATGGAAATATCCCATGTTAGGACGTAAAATGCTCTGCTGGCGCACTACAATGCTCAGAAGAGGAGGAGCGCCATTGAGCTTTTGGGAAAAAAATTGTTTGGAATGGAAGTCAGGGGCCATGTGCGTTTACAAAGCCCCCCTGAGGTGCCAGAACAGTGGACACCCCTATATGTGACCCTATTTTGGAAACTACACCCCTCACAGAATTTAATAAGGGGTGCAGTGAGTATTTATACCCCACTGGCGTTTGACAGATCGTTGGAACAGTGGGCTGTGCAAATGAAAAATGACATTTTTCATTTTCACAGACCACTGTTCCAAAAATCTGCCAGACCCCTGTGGGGCGTAAATGCTCACTGTACCCCTTATTACATTACGTGAGGGTTGTAGTTTCCAAAATGGGGTCACATGTGGGTATTTATTTTTTTGCGTTTATGTCAGAACCGCTGTAAAATCGTCCACGCCTGTGCAAATCACCAATTTAGGTCTCAAATGTACATAGTGTGCTCTCACTCCTGAGCCTTGTTGTGCGCCCGCAGAGCATTTTACGCCTACATATGGGGTATTTCTGTACTCAGGAGAAATTGCGTTACAAATTTTGGGGGTCTTTTTTTCCTTTTAACGCTTGTGAAAGTAAAAAGTATGGGGCAACACCAGCAGTGTAAATTTTTTAATTTTTTTACACTAACAGGCTGGTGTAGCCCCAACTTTTCCTTTTCATAAGGGGTAAAAGGAGAAAAAGACCCCAAAATTTGTAGTGCAATTGCTCCCGAGTACGGAGATACCCCATAAGTGGCCCTAAACTGTTTCCTTGAAATACGACAGGGCTCCGAAGTGAGAGAGCTCCATGCGCATTTGAGGACTAAATTAGGGATTGCATAGGGGTGAACATAGGGGTATCTACGCTAGTGATTCCCAAACAGGGTTCCTCCAGCTGTTGCTAAATTCCCAGCATGCCTGGACAGTCAGTGGCTGTCCGGAAATGCTGGGAGTTGTTGTTTTGCAACAGCTGGAGGCTCCGTTTTGGAAACACCACAAAAGGGGTACTCCGGCCCTAAGACATCTTATCCCCTATCCAAAGGATAGGGGATAAGATGTCTGACCGCAGGAGTCGCGGGGGCCAACGGCTGTCTGGCCATGCTGGGAGTTGTAATTTTGCAACAGCTGGAGGGACCCTGGTATAAACATATAAAAAGTTTTTGAATCTGACAGTGCCCATTTAATGACCTATCCTTCACAAAAAGGCTATAGGTCTCCAAACTGTGGACCTCCGGAGGTGGAGGGGCAAGCTGTGCATAACTAGCTTGCCCCCTGACTGGTGAGCAGTTAAGGAGTTAAGAAATATACAGGCAAGGTTTTTAGCCCCCTCCCCCGCCTGTAAAAACTTGTTGGTAACTATAGTGGTATGTCCCATGGGTGGGGGGAAGGAGTGCACCAATCAGGGGTTTAATAGTTTCCCAGGCTTTCAGGGGCCCTCCCCTGGGTATTTATAGCTGTGGTGCCTCCCTTCCCCCCTCAATCTGCCCAGGACCCGGAGTTTTGCCCTCCCACCCTCCCTTTTTGTATCTCTGTTTATTGTAAGTCACAGCTTGGCGGTAAGAAGACGGTGAAAGCGGGGTCAACCCGGGGTAGACCTCCACACAGGACAGTGTGGCAGCACCTCTCGGGTTGGTAAGAAGCCAATCGGTGTCTTTGTTCCAGTTAAATTGTTATTTATATAAGTAATTTTATAAATAAAGCTGTGGCCGATCCCCACCCATAAAAAAGTTGAATTGTTGTTGTGTCAGTTATTATTTAATTAATTATTGTAATAAGGGGGAGGGGTAGTTATAGCCTGCTAGGAGCTAATTGGGTCTCAACAGTCTTGCAAAACTACAAATCCCACATTGCCTGGACAACCAACAGCTGTCTGGGGATGCTGGGAGTTGTAGTTTTGCAACATCCAGAGGTCCATAGTTTGGAGACCCCTGGCATAGGCCATCAATATTAGGTGGATGTGGTCCGTCTCATCCGGGACTGCAGTGAGCGCCATTTCTCCCTCATTGTTAACTAGACACAGCACCGTACTTTTAGTAGTGGCTGTGCCTGGTACTGCAGCTCAGTCACATTTTTATAGCTGACAGCTGATTGGAAGGAGTTCTGGGATTAGGTCCCCTCACCGATCTGATATTGGTGGCCTATTTCACTGGTCTCCAAATGATGTACCTCCAGATGTTGGTAAACTACGACTCCTAGCTGTTACACTCTGCGCTCCGGCGGCAAGCACCGGCCGTGAGCGCAGAGTCCCTGTGTTCCCGTCTGCTGGCGGGGCTGGGATTCGCATGGCGGGACGCACCCACATGCAAATCCCTGCCCGTCACTCACCATGCTCCGCTGCCGCCTCCTCCCCTGTGTCTCATCTCCAGCGTGCGTCCCCGTCTCCTAGGGCGCACGCGCCGGAGCTCTGAAATTTAAAGGGCCAGTACGCCCATAATTGCTGTCACTAAATTATAAAGTTCCTGCACCTCCCCCACTTCCCTGCCAGATCTTCAGTGCCCCTAGCCTGAGATTGAGCATTCCATATTGCCTGTTTGCCTTATCTGTGTATCCAGACCTTCCCGCTACGTTATAGACTTCGCACCTTTGCCGCCTGCCTTGACCTTCTGCTACGTCTGACTACGCTGCAGCCTCCTCCTTCCGTACCTCGCCTTGCCCAGTAACCTGTGTGGTCGAGCCGTATCAGGGGTAGCGACCTGGGTGTCGCCTGCCGCAGCAAGCCCATCCTACCTTGCGACTGGCTCTGGTGAAAACCAGCGGCACCTTAGACTTCGCTCCCCGATACGGTCCGAGTCATCAGTCACACAGGTTATAGGATCCACATCCAGCTCCTTTACACCAGCAAGCTGCCGTTGGCTGTCCTAGCATGCTGAGAGTTGTAGTTTTGCAACATCAGGAGGTTCACAGTTTGGAGACCACTGACTTATTCTAAGGATATGCAATTGATTTTCTAGGACTGGGGAGCCCCTTTAATGGGACACATGGGTTACCTATAGAAGAAAATCAGAGATGTCAGGGTCTCAATAGAATTTTTTTGTTACATCCATTGCTTATTTTTTAGGCATAGCCAAAATTGCTCAAGTTGACAGAAAAGGACAACTCAAGGATTTATATTTTCTTTGTGTTTTATTTCCTTTATAACACAATGAAACATTTTATCCGCCACGTCTTCTTTTCAGCAGACTCTCTCCAGATTTGTGCATCTTCCCGATTCGTTTTAACGGTTCACTAATGAGTCCCCGATGATTTGCGGAATGGAGAATCCAGCGGCGCGCTCGTCTCCGGCATAAATATCTTATATTGATGTTGTAGATGACGATTTAGATGTATGTAAATATGTAACAAGCGCTTCTTCTAATACGCACCAATAAATCGTGGAGCAGAAAAAAAATATAGGAATATTAAAACAGCAGCAGGCGGAGATGCAATACTGAGATGCGGCAGAGCTGAATGTGCTTATTGAGAACTCATAGTGCATTCATTCTTAGGCCTTGTTCACACTGCGGTTCTTCTCTGGTAAATGGAGCTCCGTTGGTCAGTCCATCGAAATGACTGGAGTTGAGCGGAGAAAAAAATACTGCATGTCCTATTTTTATTTTCTAAAAATACTGAATCGCTGACGGACCCCATTCAAGTCCTTACCAAGTGTATCATGGGGTCAAGGTCTTCCTATTCTGTGCAAACCCTCTTTTAGAAAAGTCTGTGACATTACTCTAGGCTTTATCCGAGGGACTACTACTCTCAACTGCCCTGGACTACCTATCCACCTATCCTCAGTGTCGGCACCATACTTGCCATTTGAGTTTGCTAAACTCATGGCCAGCATTAAAGGGGTACTCCGCCCCTAGACATCTTATCCCCTATCCAAAGGGGATAAGGGGATGCTCGCAATCTCGGCTGTGGTACCCCAGACATCCGGTGCAAACTTTGCTCCATGCCTGATGACTGGTGATGCGTAGCGGAGGCTCGTGACATCACGGCCATGTCCCCTCAATGAAAGTCTATGGGAGGGGGCATGACGTCAGTCATGCCCCCTCCCATAGACTTGCTTTGAGGGGGCGTGGATGTGACATCACAAGCAGAGCGTGGCCGCGACGTCACAAGCCTCTGGTGCGGCATCCGACGCTGTAAACAAACGCCGGGAGCAGCAGGGAGATCGTGGGGGTCCCCAGCAATCACACATCTCATCCCCTAGAGTTGTCTAGGGTGGAGTACCCCTTTAACCCCTTAAGGACCAGGCCATTTTACACCTTGGGACAAGAGCGTTTTTTGAACATCTGACCACTGTCACTTTAAACATTAATAACTCTGGAATGCTTTTAGTTATCATTCTGATTCCGAGATTGTTTTTTCGTGACATATTCTACTTTAACATGGTGGTAAAATTTTGTGACAACTTGCATGCTTTTATGGTGAAAAATCCCCAAATTTGATGAAAAAAATGAAAATTTTGCATTTTTCTAACTTTGAAGCTCTCTGCTTGTAAGGAAAATGGATATTCAAAAAAATTTTTACAATACGTCTACTTTATGTTTGCATCATAAAATTGATGAGTTTTTACTTTTGGAAGACACCAGAGGGGTTTCAAAGTTCAGCATCAATTTTCAAATTTTTCACAAAATTTTCAAACTCACTATTTTTCAATGACCAGTTCAGTTTTGAAGTGAATTTGAAGGGTCTTCATATCAGGAATACCCCATAAATGACCCCATTATAAAAACTACACCCCCCAAAGTATTTAAAATGACATTCATTAAGTGTTTTAACCCTTTAGGTGTTTCACAGGAATAGCAGCAAAGTAAAGGAGAAAATTGAAAATCTTCATTTTTTACACTCGCATGTTCGGGTAGACACAATTTTAGAATTTTTGCAAGAGGTAAAAGGAGAAATTTTTTACTGCTATTTGTAGCCCAATTTCTCTCGAGTGTTCGGCGGGTGCAGTAGAGGGCTCAGGGGGGATTTTGGAGAGAACATTTTTCTGAAAAGGTTTTTGGGGGGCATATCACCTTTAGGAAGCCCCTAGGGTGCCAAAACAGCAAAAAATATATATATTTTTTTTACATAAAATGCTTGTTTTCCCCAAAATTTTACATTTTTTAAAAAGGGTAATAGCAGAAAATACTCCCCAAAATTTGAAGCCCAATTTCTCCCGATTCAGAAAACACCCCATATGATAGTGAAAAGTGCTCTACTGGCGCACTACAGGTCTCAGAAGAGGAGTAGTCACATTTGGCTTTTTGGAAGCAAATTTTGCTCTGGGGGCATGCAGCATTTAGAAGCCCCTATGGTGCCAGGACAGCAAAAAAAAAACCACATGGCATACCATTTTGGAAAGTAGACCCCTCGGGGAACGTAAACTATCTTGGCCAACAAATTTGCACCAAATTACACCCAATAAATTGGCAGGAAGGCAATGATAAATCTCCCCCCATTATGTGTACCAATAAACTGTAAGTCAAGCACTGGTCTCTGCAAAGATTGAGGCGGAGGAATGCAGCTCCCGCTGGGCGGTACTGTTGTGGAGGCGATGGTATGATGGCCAGTGAGTCCCATGCACGAGCCCTTTTCTGATGAACAGAAACCGTCATACGGTTGCCTCGAGCTGTGACTCTCCACACTGATCTTTGCAGAGACCAACACTGGACTTACACTTTAGGACTTATATTTACAGAGAATTTATCCTATGTTACATTTACCATTAGCAGACTCTTTGGCCCTTTCTTAAAGGGGTATTCCAGAAAAAAAAACTATTTTTTTTATATATCAACTGGCTCCAGAAAGTTAAATAGATTTGTAAATTACTTCTATTAAAAAATCTTAATCCTTCCAATAATTATCAGAAGTTGAGTCATTCTTTTCTGTCTGCCAACAGTCCTCTCTGCTGACATCTCTGCTTCTCTCGGGAACTGCACAGAGTAGAAGAGGTTTGCTATGGGGATTTGCTTCTACTCTGGACAGTTCCTGAGACAGGTGTCATCAGAGAGCACTTAGACAGAAAAGAACAACTCAACTTCCGCAGCTCATAAGTACTGAAAGGATTAAGGATTAAGATTTTTTTAATAGAAGTAATTTACAAATCTGTTTAACTTTCTGGAGCCAGTTGATATATATATATAAGTTTTTTCCTGGATAACCTCTGGAACGTCCCCTCACCCTGGGCTTTAAGGACCAAGGACGTTCCAGAACGTCCTGGTGTTTCTCCGGTCTCTGCCGCGCGCCGGGCAGAGATCGAAACGGCATGTCTGCTGTAATCGTTCAGCAGGCATGCCGTGCAAATGCCTAGGGGGGTCCCGGGACCCCCGCATGTCGGCGATCCCCAAAGGTCCTATTAGGGTCTGATCCCTTACCCTGGGTCCTATTAGGGGTTCAGGAAGCTGCGTTTGCCGCCCCTTTTTTTTTTTGGCCGCAGCTTTTTTTTTTTCTATTACTGTTATTACACTTTTTACACCAAGCACCACACAGTACATACTTCCCCGTTTTTTCAGTGACAGCCTGGTCAATCACATGGTGGAGCAAACAAACTTGTATGCCCAGCAGTTCATTGCCCACCACCCCAATTCGCTTTTGGCCAGGCCCAATGAATGGCGCGCCATTGATGCAGCGGAAATGAGGACATTTTGGGGCCTCACGCTGCATATGAGCCTGGACAAAAAAACAAGTGCATGTCATTACTGGAGCGGGGACGTCCTCTATCAGACCCCGCTTTACAGTATGGCTATGACACGGGGGCGGTTCGAGGCCATTCGGAAATGCCTGCATTATGCAGATAATGAGGCATGTCCGCCCCGAGGTGATCCCGACCATGACCGGCTTTACAAAGTGAGGCCGGTCATCGATCACTTTGGGGCCAAATTTTTGGAGGCCTACGTACCGCTCAGGGACCTCTCGGTAGATGAGTCGCTCATCAGTTTTAAGGGGAGACTCATCTTCCGCCAGTATATTCCCTCGAAGCAGGCGCGATATGGCGTGAAGCTCTACAAACTCTGCGAGAGTACCTCCGGGTACACTTGCAAGTTTAGAGTATATGAGGGACGAGATTCCCGTATTGAACCCCCAGAATGTCCCCCCACTCTGGGTGTTAGCGGGAAATTCGTTTGGGACCGTGTGCACCCATTGCTGGATAAGGATTTCCACGTGTACGTGGACAACTTTTATACCAGCATCCCTCTGTTCACATCCCTTTCCGCCAGATCCCCGTCCGCTTGTGGGACCGTGCGGAAAAACCAGAGGCCTCCCTCTAAATTTTGCTAAGACGCCTATCCCCAAGGGTGAGTCCTGTGCCCTGACCCATGATAACCTGTTGTTGGTGAAGTATAAGGATAAGAGGGATGTCCTTCTACTCACCACTATTCATGGGAACGGCAGCACCCCTGTCCCTGTGCGAGGTACCGTGGGACCGGTCCTCAAGCCCGATTGTATTCTGGACTACAATCGGTATATGGGGGGAGTTGATCTCTCAGATCAAGTCCTCAAGCCATATAACGCCATGCGGAAAACACGGGCATGGTACAAAAAAGTTGTGGTCTACTTGGTACAGGTTGCCATGTACAACGCTTTTGTACTATCCCAGTACGCTGGTAACACAGGGACATTCCTCCAGTACCAAGAAGAAGTCCTAAGGTTCCTGATCTTTGCTGACCGGGAAAGATCAGGCCGGACTTCCCAAGGGTCTGGAGTTATAGGCGCCAGGATCATCCCTGGCCAGCACTTTCCAGGTGTGATCCCCGAACCACACGGGGCACCGTAAACGGCTATCCGGTGGCAGCTGAAGCAGTCTGCGCTGCCGGATAGCCGTTTATGCGATGGCCCCGACATACAAAAGCATCATATGTTGAAATGATCGTATGTCGGGGCCATCGTAGGTCAGGGGGTCGCTGTATAGGTATCTGTGTCATTCAATTGATGCAGCGCTTCTTTTACGTCTTAGTCCCTTGATAGTATAACCTTGTTACCCCCTTCATCTGCCTTTTTAATTACTATTATTTCATTTTGAGTTTTTAGCCATTTTAGGGCTTCTAGTTCCCCTTTGTTCAGATTAGGGGGTGCACAGGAATACATCAGGGCCCTCACGTCAGACAACACATTTTGTTGAAAAAGATCACCAGGTGTAATTGGGGGTAACACAGTCTTAACAATGGTATTAACTTGGGTGTTTTCTTCTGAACAATGTTTATTTTGGTTTTAACTTTGTCTATATGTATGTTCACTTGTTTTAACCCATGCGTGTTATCCCTGCCCAGATGCTTTCATCATCCAGGTACTAAGAGATTTAAAGGAGAACTACGGGATTGAAAATTTTATCCCCTATCCTATCCGACCGCTGGGCCCCCCCACGATCTCCCATACGGGGCCGCGACTCTCTCAATAGAGAGCGTGTCGACCACCCCACGAGGCAGCGGCTGACACGCGCCCTCCATTTCCTGCTATGGGAGAGCCAAAGCGCTGCCTTCGGCAATTTCCGGCTCTCCCATAGCAGTGTATGGAGGGGGCGTGTCGGCCGCTGCTTCGTGCGGTGGTCAACACGCCCTCTCTAACCAGAGAGCCGGGGCCCCGTACGGAAGATCGCGGGGGGCCCCAGCGGTCGGACCTCCGCGATCTGAAACTTATCCCCTATCCTTAGGATAGGGGATACATTTTTCAATCCCCTAGTTCTCCTTTAAGGGATGCGAAAGCACAGAAAAGGGAGTGTCTGTTGAAGCTCAATCTGAGCTAAACAATTGCCTCCTGTAAACGCACACACTGGCGTCCGCACCTCGTCAGGTGAATATGCCGATTTTATACCTGCACTTTTTGCTACAATAAAGAGAAGATAAAGAGACAGGTGAGTGCCATTTTTCATTTCTACACATGTACATGTGATGTCCCGCCACCGGATTTCATCCATGCCTTGTGGTGAGGTCCCCAAAGTCAGAGTCCCTAGGTGTAGGTAGGGCCCTCATCCTTAGTTAGCCCCTTGTCACCCCTTTTGTAAATAAAATGATTCAGATTTAATGTGTATATATTTATATAGTAAGTGTACTTACCTAGTTAGCGTCGCAGGACCTGCGAGTCACGTGATGCGTTCCAAAGACTCTATGGCTATGTAACGGTGAGTGACAGCTGACTTGGACAAATCCAGAACGGCCCTGCCCATAAAAGGGTGCGGCGGCCATTACTTGCTCTCTTGTTCCTGTGCTGCCAAGCAGTAAGCATCTCTTTCCTCGTGGGCTGTTGACAGGGAAGGATCTGCGCTGCTGTCATCAGTGAGTTTAGGCCCGAGCCTTGCGGCGACGGCTGATCATTACTAAACTGTGAGTGTATCAATCCCTATGCACTCTGCAAGATCTCCGGACCGTATCTATCCCCTAAATCCGGATGGATCTTCGCAAATTACCCTAAATTCAGAAACTTATATCAAAAGTCAATGTCCGCAACAACAGTCAGTCACTGAAGTGTATGGAGACTGTATTTAAGAGACTGTTACTATTCATTGGATGTACCGCAAGCCTTTAAGTAAAGTTTATCCAAGTTCAAGTTCAACTACCTTGTGGACCTTCAGTCATTTTATACATGCACCTATTGTTACTGGGAAGGGCGGCGATAGGCTGGAGAATTACCTCAGCATACTAGCCCTCAGCCTGGCGTCACGAACAATAGGGTGAACCTTAACCCCTGATATACTGAAGCAACACCCTGACTACACTACCCCTACCCCAGAGGCCTACCACATACATTTAATATAAAAATACCAGGAGGGTGGCCAAAATACCAGCTATGTCGGTAAAATACCAGCCGGTGGCAACCCTAATTCACCCTTGGATAGCTGCCAGGACAGAAGTACAGCCAAGTCAAGTCAGTCTGACTACCTGCCAGCCAAGTGTCCAAATCTGTTTCACAGCATTTACGCCAGACCCCTGCTCACCACAGAAGATTCTTTTTGGAGGCCCTGTTGGTAATTTCATCAGACTTGATGTCAAAAAGAGGAAAATATCATTTGATAAGTCATTTGATAAGTCAATAGGGATCAATCAGGCGCCATTGTTCACAACTGCAACAGAATTGAAAGCCACAATGCAGCCATATTTTGTTATTGCCATGGCCAGATTTATTTTTTTATAAATCCCAAAGGAAGCTGCAGTCATTGTTAAAGGGGTACTCCAGTGGAAAACTTTTTTTTTAATCAACTGGTGCCAGAAAGTTAAAGGGGTACACCCAGGGCTCAAGTCCTGCAGGAATGTGTGGGAACTGAGTTCCTGCACTTTTTCACAGCAGGAGCACTGTTCCCATTAGCAGGAGTCCTGCGGGACCAGCCCTTGAGTGGAAATCTTGGGTAAGTTCCCACACTTTTTTCCCAAAACTTGACCCCTGGGTACTCCGCTGGAAAACATCTTTTTTTTTTTTTTTTTTTTTTATCAACTGGTGCCAGAAAGTTAATCAGATTTGTAAATTACTTCTATAAAACAAATCTTAATCCTTCTAGTACTAATAAGCTCCTGTATTCTCCACAGGAAGTTCTTTTTTTTCTTTTTTTTATTTCCTCTCTGTCTGACCACAGTGCTCTCTGCTGACATCTCTGTCCATGTCAGGAACTGTCCAGAGTAGGAGCAAATCCCCATAGCAAACCTATCCTGCTCTGGACAGTTCCTGACATGGACAGAGGTGTCGGCAGAGAGCACAGCGGTCAGGCAGAAAGGAAATTCAAAAAGAAAAAAACTTCCTGTGGAGCATACAGAAGCCTATAAGTACTAGAAAAATTAATATTTTTAAATAGAAGTCATTTACAAATCTGTTTAACTTTCTGTCATCAGTTGATCACTTCATTAAAAAAAAATGTTTTTCCACTGGAGTACCTCTATTAACCCCTTAAGGACTCAGACCATTTTGGCCTTAAGGACTCTTAATTTTTACGTTTTCATTTTTTTCTCCTCGCCTTCTAAAAATCATAACGCTTTTATATTTTCATCCACAGACTAGTATGAGGGCTTGTTTTTTGCACGACCAGTTGTCCTTTGTAATGACATAACTCATTATATCATAAAATGTATGGTGCAACCAAAAAACACAATTTTTGTGGGGAAATTAAAAAGAAAAACGCAATTTTGCTAATTTTGGAAGGTTTCGTTTTCACGCCGTACAATTTATGGTAAAAATGACGTGTGTTCTTTATTCTGAGGGTCAATACGATTAAAATGATACCCATTATTACATACTTTTCTATTATTGTTGTGTCACAAACTTTTTAACCAAATTAGTACGTTTATAATCCCTTTATTTTGATGACCTCTAACTTTTTTATTTTTCCGTAAAAGCGGCGGTATGAGGGCTCATTTTTTGCATCATGATCTGTACTTTTGTTTGATACCACATTTGCATATAAAAAACTTTTAATACATTTTTTATAATTTTTTTTTAATAAAATGTATTAAAAAAAGTAGCAATTTTGGACTTTTTTTTTTCGTTCACGCCGTTCACCGTACGGGATCATTAACATTTTATTTTAATAGTTCGGATATTTACGCACGCGGCGATACCAAATATGTCTATAAAATTAATTTTTTACGCTTTTTGGGGGTAAAATAGGAAAAAACTGACGTTTTACTTTTTTATTGGGGGAGGGGATTTTTCACTTTTTTTTTCTTTTACATTTTTTTACATTATTTTTTACACTTGAATAGTCCCCATAGGGGACTATTCATAGCAATACCATGATTGCTAATACTGATCTGTTCTATGTATAGGACATAAAACAGATCAGTGTTATCGGCGATCTTCTGCTCTGGTCTGCTCGATCTCAGACCAGAGCAGGAGACGATGGGAGCCAGACGGAGGCAGGAGAGGGGACCTCCATGCGGCGTTATGAATGATCGGATCCCCGCAGCAGCGCTGCGGGCGATCCGATCATTCATTGAAATCGCGCACTGACGCAGATGCCGGGATCTGTATTGATCTCGGCACCTGAGGGGTTAATGGCGGACGCCCGCGAGATCGCGGGCGTCGGCCATTGCCGGCTGGTCCCTGGCTGCGATCAGCAGCCGGGATCAGCCGCGCATGACACGGGCATCGCTCTGATGCCCGCGGTTATGCACAGGACGTAAATGTACGTCCTGGTGCGTTAAGTACCACTGCACCAGGACGTACATTTACGTCCTGCGTCCTTAAGGGGTTAAACTGATTTGTAAATTACTTCTATTAAAAAATCTTAATCCCTCCAGTACTTATTAGCTGCTGAATACTACAGAGGAAATGGTTTTCTTTTTGGAACACAGAGCTCTCTGCTGACATGATGACCACAGTGCTCTCTACTGACATATCTGTCCATTTTTAGAACTGTCCAGAGTAGGAGAAAATCCCCATAGAAAACATATGCTGCTCTGGATAGTTCCTAAAATGGACAGAGATGTCAGCAGAGAGCACTGTGGTCATGATGTCAGCAGAGAGCTCTGTGTTCCAAAAAGAAAACCATTTCCTCTGTAGTATTCAGCAGCTGATAAGTAGTGAAAGGATTAAGATTTTTTAATAGAAGATAAACAAATCTGTTTAACTTTCTGGCACCAGTTGATTCCATGGGTGTACCCCTTTAAGACGTGATTCACACTGCATTTTTTCTAAGTTTTAATGTTTTTGTTACAGTACATTTCATTTTGCTGTATGCAAAAATACAGGCAACTACACTATTGTGTAGGTCAAAGAAAACAATGTACGCATATGCAATTCATTTTTTTATATTTGTTTTTTGTAATGTTGCACAGCTGCATCTGTTTTTGCATCCATTAACATACATATTTTGTGTTTTGTTTTTAAGTGTATACAGTGGTCCCCCAAGTTTAAATATTCATTGGTTACAGAACGACCATTGTATGGTGAAACCATTGTATGTTGAGACCATAACTCTATGGAAACCTGGTAATTGGTTCTGAAGTCCCCAAAATGTCATCCAAAAATAGGAAAAAAGTGAAGATTAAAGAAAAATAAGTAGATAACTAACATAGATAAAGCAAATCCTTATATATAAAAGTAATAAAGATTTGCTGGGAGCTGTAACTCTTTTTATTATAAAAATGCAAAACAAATCTGATACAAAACATTAAACAAAAACAAGCTTAACCAGCTATAACAAACATAACATAAATAAAATTGCAAAAACAAATTCTGCCTAACCGGCCAGCCCAAATTTACTAAAATACATGCATAAAAAAACATGCAAAAAAAAGAGCTCAACTTGGCTTATAAAAAAAAAATAAAAAAAAATATATATATATATATAAACATAAAATTCAGCACAACTTGGCTATAAAAACAAACCAAATGAAAAGGAACATAAAAGTAGCACAACTTGGCTATAACATAAAAATTACCCTTACCACGGGGGGGAAGAAAAAAAAAAAAAAAAAAAAAAAAAATTATATATAAATAAATTGCTCAGCACAACTTGTGAAAAAAAAAACTACGCTCTGCCTCCCAGCCAGAGATCCACCGGTGAAAGAAGGGCAAGGAAAAGCAGCAGGGAGACGCGGCCGGAGAGAGGGCCCAAAGAGCCCAGTCCCACGCACTGCCCCCGCACAGCCGCAAGGCCCGCAAAGCACGCCCAGCACGGCAAAGAGCCGAGGACGGCCAGAGAGGATCCGCGCGCAACCCAGAAACCGGCGAGCGCCGGACCCAAAAAGAGCAAGCCAGAACTGAAGAAAAGGACAACACCGCCGAAAAGCAAAACCGCGACGCCGGAGGCGAGGAGAGCAGAGACACCGGAGGGGAGCAGCTCCCCGAAGGAGGGAAAAAAAATAAAAATACACAAACATGTGTACATGCATATACACAATCAAACACACACACATATATATATACATATATATACATATATATATACATACACATATGACACCGCTTTTTTTTTTCCTTTTTACTGGCCCGACTGCCACTATACACTATATAATATAAAACAATATAAATACAAAACACAATATATACAAAACACAATATATACAAAATCACAGAAAATGTACAAAAATATAGTAAATACACTACAAAAACCAACAGAAAAACACCTACACTAAAACTGTCCCCTCACCCACACCACCCCTCCTGTACATGGGTCAGAGTCCATACCGTCCATGCAGTTCTCAAAGTCCAGTCCTTAACTGACCCATGTCAGGTCCCCAAAACACCACAAAACCACCACCCACAAATACACCCTCCCCACCTAACACTCCTCCCAACCAACTTGTATGCAAACTTATACACTCTTAACCACAACCCCTTTTAGGCCCAAGTTTGGTTGCCTGTAAGCCCTTCATACCATGTCTACTAAAAACAAAACAAAAAGCTAATGTGCACATGCATCAGCCCACCACCAGGGAGAAGGATGGCAGACCTGATACATAAAACATTTTATACTCTTTCCCTAACTCCCCCTACAATTCTCCCTAATTCTATCCCTACAATAAATCTGACCCTGCCCTCACCCTATCTCTACCCCTATAACACTGCCCCTAACCAAAAATAAAAGGTACTCTACCCAAAAGGTTTAGTACCTAGGGCACATGAAATGAGAAACCTCTCCACAGGAGAGATGCCCTACTGGTACCAAGACTGCCATACTCCAAAGACCTGATCTTCCCGAGGTCACCGGTGATGTTCCTACAGACCTCCACCTCGGAGAGGATTTTCTGTTGGGTCGACACTAAGCACCGTGCGTTCCACGTGTAGTACCTAACCACTAAACTGACTAAGAATAAAGTGCCCCGATCTCGGCCACCCAGGTTCCTGAATGCCCCATAAGCCCACTCCGGATAGGCAAGGCCGGCAAGTTGACTCCAGCCGATGGAAGCGCCCACCCTGTTGTAGACCCCTATATTAAAGGGACAATGAAGCAGGAAGTGGTCCATGCTTTCCAGCGTGTCCCCGCACTCTTCTCGGGGACATCCCCGGTCATCAGAGTTCCTGCACTTCAGGTTGTCCCTTACATATAGCTTCCCCTGAAAGCAGCGCCAGGCCAAGTCCCAAAACTTCTGGGGGATCCTTTTCATGTTTAAAAGATACAACCCCACCCTCAGATCCCGACCTGGGCAGTCCCTGAGCGCCAGAGGCTTCTGGAAGCGGGTCAACAGAACCCGTTTGTCAAGGAACTGCCTTGACTGGGTCCTGATCTCCCACACTCCCAGACCCCACCGACGTATCGCCTTCAGAGTCGGGGTAGCGTAAGCCGGAAGATATCCATGGGGCGTACGGAGGTCCTTCACTTGCCCTCCTGTCTCCCATTCCTGGAAGAAAGGCCGAAACCACTCCCTGCAGGAGAGTACCCACGGAGGAGCCCTCTCTTTCCAGAGGTTTGCAATGTTGGCTTTCAAGAAGGTGTTCGTTAAGAACACCACGGGGTTTACCATAGATAAGCCCCCTAGTCTCCTCGTGCGGTACGTAACCTCCCTCTTGACTAGGTTCAACCTGCTCCCCCATAACAGTTGGAAAAACAGGCTGTAGACCCTAGTGTAGTAAGCCTCTGGTAAGATACATACACTGCCCAGATAGATAAACAAGGGGAGCAGGTACGATTTGATCAGGTGCACCCTTTCCCTGAGGGTCATAGACCAACCCTTCCACTGGTTCACCCTCTGAGTGGCATCCTGGAGCTTACCGTCCCAGTTTTTGGTGGGATAATCATCCTGGCCGAATGTGATGCCCAGAATTTTTGCTGAATCTTGGAGCCCTGGAAGGGTGTCCGGGAGATCAAACGTGGGATCTCCCCCTCCCAGCCAGAGACTTTCACACTTATCCCGGTTGATCTTGGACCCGGATGCCTCCGAGTAGCGGTCCACCTCTGACATCACCACATCGACCTCCTCCCGTGAGGAGACGAAAATAGTGACATCATCAGCGTACGCCACCACTCTCTGGGCGACATCCGGCTCCGCCAGAGTCATCCCGACTCCCGCCAACGGCCCACAATCTACCCTCCGGACGAAGGGATCGATTGCGAACACGTATAACAGCGGGCTCAAAGGACAACCCTGACGGACTCCGGACCCCACCTCAAAAGAGCAGCCAGACCAACCGTTCACCAGCGGGAAACTCTCTGCCCCTGCATATAAGGTGACAAGCCAATTCACAAAAGTACTCGGTAAGCCATATCTCAGGAGGACGGACCAGAGGTACTCGTGGTTCACCCGATCAAATGCTTTGGCCTGATCCAAGGACAGCATGTACCCCTTCCAGAGACCCGCACTACTCCGCTCCACTGCCTCCCTGACACTGAGGACAGCACTTAAGGTGCTTCGGCCTGGAACAGAGCAGTGCTGGGCCCCCGAAAGGAGCCGGGGTGCAAACTTCACCAACCGATTAAACAGTATCTTGGCCAGAAGCTTCCTGTCCGTATTGAGAAGAGCTATGGGCCTCCAATTCTCAATCCGGCTAGGATCTTTACCCTTTGACAGAAGAATCAGGGCTGACCTCCTCATTGACTTTGGTAGAGTGCCCGAGGAGAGACACTCATTGAATACCTCAGTCAAGAGGGGAGCTAAAGACTCCTTAAAGGTCCTGTACCACTCGGATGTTAAGCCATCCGGGCCTGGCGACTTCTTGGGGGCGAGCCCCTCGATCGCCAGTCTCACTTCCTCTTCCCTGATTTCTTCTGCCAAAACATCAAGAGAGGGGTCCACCCCTGGCTCAGGAATAGTTTCAGCCAGGAAAGCCGACATCCCGTCTCGATTTAGATCCTTCCTTCCCAAGAGGTGCGAGTAGAAGGATCTGACGACCTCCAGGATCCCTGATCTGGACCGATTCAGAGATCCCGTACTATCAATCAGTCCTGAGACCACTTTACTACTCACTGACATCTTACAGTTCTTGTAAGGGTCGGGTGAGCGGTACCTCCCGTAATCCCTCTCAAAAACCAAAGATGCGTGCCTATCGTACTGACACCTCATCAGCAAGGATTTCACTCTGGAGATATCCTCCCGGCTACCTCCAGTCGAGACAAGGAGCTCGAGTTTCCTCCTCAGACCCCGATACAGGCGGTACCTATTCAGGGACCTGAGGCTCGAGAGCTGGCGGAAGAACCCCGCAACCCGCTTCTTGAATATCTCCCACCACTCTGACTTACTACTACAAAAGTCCAGTAAAGGTACCTGACTCTGAAGAAAGTCCTCAAAGGACTGTCTTATCTCCGCTTCCTCCAGGAGGGACGAATTCAGCTTCCAATAACCTTTACCCATCCGGGGGGTCTCTGAAACATTCAAGGAAAACAAAATCATACAGTGATCGGAGAATTCCACCTCAACCACGGACACTGCGGAAGAGACGGCTTCCTCCTTTAAATAAAACCTGTCTATCCTAGACCTGCAGCTACCTCGATGATAGGTGAAACCCACGTGGCCTGAGGGACTCCGGATGTGGGCGTCCTCTAGGCGAGCTTCCCTAACTATATTATTGAGGGCCACGCTATCGTAAGCCAGCGGACCATTGGAACCTCTCCTATCTTGGGACCTCGTGACATTATTGAAGTCCCCTCCAAAAATCACTTGCCGGCTAGTAAAAAGGAAGGGCTTAATCCTCATAAAGAGATCTTTGCGGCCCCACTTGGTTTGTGGGGCGTAGATGTTAATGAGCCGGAGCTCTTGCCCCTTCATGAGGACATCTAAGATCAGGCACCTCCCCATTTCTAACTCAATAACCCGTCGGCATTCAACCGGAGCGGTAAAAAGGACCGCCACCCCACTATACGGCTCAGCCGCAAGAGACCAGTGGGAGGGCCCGCGCCTCCACTCTCTTCTGGCTTTTACCAGGGAGGCTAGATCTGACAACCTGGTCTCTTGCAGATACAAAATGTCGGCTTCAACACGGCCGAGAAAATCAAAGGCTGCGAATCTAGCCGTATCCGACTTTATGCTGGCACAGTTAATGGATGCCAGCGTCAATGGGGTGAGTGCCGCCATCATGGGTGATTAAGTTAGACGGCCTCACCTCTATTTCTTCTTCCCCTTCTTCTTCGTGCCCTCATCCCCAGAAGAAGAAGAAAGGGCAGGACCACTTTTAACCCTTTTTTTGGATTCGCTCTGATCCATATGGTCCCCGTCTCCGTCCGACCCCGGTCTAGCCCTGCCCTCCGAGGAAGGTGCCTCAACAGGACAGGGCCCAGTTCCCCCCAGAGGCTCTCTCTCCCTAGGCACCTCGCCCTCACCTTCCCCCTCCAAGGAGGGGGAGGAGATGTTATCAAGGACGAGGTACCGGTTTGACAGGTCAACCAGAGGGGGGGCAGTCAGGCTTCCGCTTTGGACCCGGCCCGCAGTACGAGGGAGAGAGGGCTTGGACCTCTTCTTTCTCCCTTTCCTTTTGCCCTTGTCTTTCTTTTTGGCCTTCTCTACACTCTCCTCATCCACACTTTCATAGTGGGAGGAATCGGAAGAGTCGGCCATATTGCCTTCCTCTTCGCCCAGTCTCCTGACCTCCTCATCCAGCACGTCCTCCTCCAGGGCTTCAGTCATTTCAGGGCCAGCTTCAGGAGCAGGGGCCGGAGCTACCCCCGTCACTTGGGCACTCTCCTGCTCCCTACTCCTCCTCCGATTTTCCTCCCGCCTTAGTTTGGCGGGGCCCTTCTTCCTCACTAGCCCTGGTGCGCCCCCATCCCTGCTCGTACCCTCTCCAGCCGAGGCAACCTCACAGCTCTCCCCAGCCGGAGCGGCCGCCGCACGGGCGAAGGCGCTAGGACAACGGCTGAAAGGGTGCCCGAGGACACCACACAGATGGCAGCGGATCTGCCTACAGGATGCGGCCAGATGACCCACCCCACCACACAAAGCACAGACCTGTACAGTACAGGCTGCGCTAAAATGGGTGGGGCTACCGCACCTGTGACAGACCTTAGGCTGCCCCTGGTAGAAGACCTGGATCCTGTCACGTCCAAGGAAGGCGGCTGACGGAATGTGGGCAACCGTACTC
Source organism: Hyla sarda (assembly GCF_029499605.1). Lineage (NCBI taxonomy): Eukaryota > Metazoa > Chordata > Amphibia > Anura > Hylidae > Hyla > Hyla sarda. Next base: position 22,232,462 of record NC_079193.1, read on the forward strand.
CCTGAACGCCTGAGTTTGACGGAAAACGTCCAGGCCCCGGACCAGATCCCGTGCTCATCAATGTTTTTCTTGGGCATGTCCGTCACATCCCCATACCGACCGAGCCAGGTCATGATGTCGTAACAAGAAAGTGACTCGTTACGGGTCAAAACGGTCACCTTCTTGACCGAGTTCTGACGGGAAATTGCCTTTACGGCAAAATCCCGCCAGCCGGGCTCGTTCTTCGCCACCTCGTAGTTTGACCAGAAGAGTTCGAGACCCTCTGGCCGAACGAAACTGACGTCAAACTCGGACGTACCGTAGGGGTGGATCAGGGCAAAGATGTCACTCGCCCTGAATTCCATCTGGAGGAGGAGCTCAACCACTTTAGCGCGAGGTGGGCACGCATCCTCACCCCTCCAAATCAGACGGACCACATTCCTGCGGTTATTGTCCTGCCCGGTTGTCGGGAGGGACCAGACCACCTCCCCATTCTGCTCTCGGAAAGCCCCCAAACCGTGCCTCTCTATCCAGAAAGACAGGTCGACCTCACCCCTTCCCTCTACCTGGATCGACCTGTCTCCCCTACGCAGAGCCTCCAGGAGGCGCTGTTGCAAGTAACCCCCGGGGACGGACGGAGACGGGGACCCCCCTGGACCCCCGGCAGCGACATTAGCATAGCTCCTAGGAGCAGTCACTGCCGGGGGGGCAGCCGGGCCAGACCCAGACCCAGAACCACCATTCACACCACCACTCACACCACCACTCACATCATCCTTTTTTCCATTCATACCACTACTCCCACCAACATTCACTCCACTGACACTCCTCTCATCCACAACACTACTACACTCAGCATTCTCACTCATACCCTGCCTAACTGATTCTGGGCTGGCTGGGATTTGTAGTACCGCTGGCTTAATTGCAGTCTTTTTTTCCGGCTTGGCTGCTGCTGCTGATGATGATGGCTCCTCCTTCTGAATGATCAATGGTGCCTCCTGAGTCTGGGGCTGCCCCACCGAGCGCACCCCAACTCCTCCCACGGTGCCATTGCCGGACACTGATCCCGACACCGGGACACTCCCCCCCCTCACAGGGGAGTGCCCTGCAGTGCCCGCAGAACACACTGTACTCGGGGGACCGCCCCCCGAGCACACAGACACAACGCTCTCTGGCGCCCGGACACTCCCCCCCCTCACAGGGGAGTGCCCCGCGGCGCCAGTAGTGCCCACAGTACTCGGGGAACCGCTCCCCGAGCACACGGCAGCATAACTTGCCTCTGGCACTTGGACACGCCCCCTGCCACCCTGGGGCGGTCCTGCAGTGCCAGAGCTGCCCGGCATGAGCCCATCCTGCCCTTCCCTACCGACAGGATGGGTGGGCTTCACAACTATTGCGCCCTTAGCCGTTGCTGACGCCTTACTGTACTCCCCGTGCTGGCCCCGCTCCACCACAGGAACGGGGTCTGGCAGTTTGGGGGAGCCCGCAGCCTGAACCAGCTTTGCAGCTGGCCCAGACTGCTGGAAGGGGACAAATACATATTGTACCGTCTCCTTTGTCTTCCTTTTCTTGGACCTCTGCTTGACCACCACATCTTCACACTCCTCGTCCCCAAAGGTGAAATTTTGGAGGTGGGCTGGGGACTCCTGCATCACAATTGCCCTCAGCAGACCCCCAGCCTCACCCTCCACGTCATCCTCCTCACTCTCGCTTGGCGGAAGTGCCACCTGTCCAGCCTCAATGTAGCTGTCCTGGGTCTGGGTGTCACCTGGAGTAGCTACAACTCCCACACTTTCCTCCATCTTCTCCTCTTCACCACCATCCTCACTATCTTCGCCGCCACTACTCTCCCCATCATCCACCTCCACCTTACCTGGGGATTTCGTGGCGGCAAACCGATCGCTGTTGATCAGCTTCTCCTTGAAGAGACCGCTCCCCTCCACTATCTCCGCTCTCCTCGCCTCCAGCTTCACAATCTCGCCCCTCAGCGATGTTATCCTCTTCTTCAGTTCTGGCTTGCTCTTTCTGGATCCGGTACTCATCAGACTCTGGGTCGCACGCAGATCCTCTCTGGCCATCCTCAGCTCCCTGCCGCGCTGCTCGTACTCCGCTAACCTTGCGGCCATGCGGGAGCAGTACGTGGAACTGGACTCGCCGGGCCCACTCTCCGACCACATCTCCACACTGCTTTTCCGTGCCTTTCTTCCACCAGTGGATCTCTGGCTGGCACCCGTAGCCTGGGTAGCAGAGCCTGCATTGCTGCAGACTCTGCCCGATCTTCTCCCGGCCGGAATAATGGCTGTCGAAGTTTTCACTCCACTTCCCGCCAGCCTGGAACGGGGAGTGGAGCCACGAGGCTCCATTGCAGGAGCTTCTTCCCCAGGAATCTGCCACAAACCTGGGGAAGGCTTGTTGGAAATCTCTGCTTGCTTCTGCTCTGCTGGAAGTCTCAGGAGACACACCCGCACACACCCTGCTGGGAGCTGTAATTACTGTCTATGTAGAGGACAGAAGCTTCTTTAGGGTCCTGTACAGAACACACAATGTCCTAAAAAAGTAACATGGAGCCGCCCTCACCTGGTGTCCAAAGGAGCAGCTAATCCTGGTACAGGTAAAGAGTACAGAACATGTAATACCTTCCTGTACTGTAGGGGGCGCTATCAGACACCAGTCAGTGCATACACTTCAGTAATACAGGTAAAGAGTACAGAACATGTAACACCCCCTGTACTATAGGGGGCGCTACCAGACACCAGTCAGTGCATGCACTTCAGTAATACAGGTAAAGAGTACAGAACATGTAATACCTCCCTGTACTGTAGGGGGCGCTACCAGACACCAGTCAGTGCATGCACTTCAGTAATACATGTAAAGAGTACAGAACATGTAATACCTCCCTGTACTGTAGGGGGCGCTACCAGACACCAATCAGTGCATACACTTCAGTAATAGAGGTAAAGAGTACAGAACATGTAATACCTCCCTGTACTGTAGGGGGCACTACCAGACACCAGTCAGTGCATACACTTCAATAATACAGGTAAAGAGTACAGAACATGTAATACCTCCCTGTACTGTAGGGGGCGCTACCAGACACCAGTCAGTGCATACACTTCAGTAATAGAGGTAAAGAGTACAGAACATGTAATACCTCCCTGAAAACACTGGTCTATTGTTTACAGCACAGCAAGGAAGGCAGCTCAGGTGTGCTTCAATGCATGGGGTGGCTGATGTGTGGGAGGGAGAAAAGAAAAACAAACAAACAAGGGATCCTGGGACTTGTAGTTGGAGGCAGGGAATTCCAACAGGAAAAAGCCATTTCACATAAAGATATCAGCAATGTTATGGTAATCTAACAACATAGCCATTTAGCTCCAATACAAGCACAGATCCACATGTCCATTACTGTCTGACAGGTAAGTACTAAAATCACCTTATGATGGATAAGCCCTTTAAGAAATTACAAGGCATTTAGTGTTTTTAACTCATGATGTTAATGGATAAGATTTTTTTTTTTTCCCTCTCCAATATGTTGTAAAAAAAAAATTCTAAATTCTTTAAAAAAAAAAATTTGATAATGAACTTAACCCTATGCAGTCCTTCCCTCCCCTTAGTCTCCGGGCCCACATCTGCATTGTGTAGCTTCTATTATAAATGAAGACGTTATAGCGTCCGCAGACGTCTCAGTCGTATTCCTCCCCAGTCCCCAGGAATCTGCAGAGGCTGAGAGAGAACATTGTCAATGGCCGTGACTGAGAAGAAGAGGGGGACATGAAGGGAGGTGGAGGGAGGAGGGAAGAGATGAAGGGAGGGAGAGGAAGAGGAGGAGGAGAGGCTGCTGCTGCTCTCGCCTTCCACAACCACAGTCAGGGAGAGTGAAGATGCAGATGGAGCTGGGGATGAACCTCATTGCTGGGAGATGTGGCCCCCTCCTGCTGACAGGTCTGTGTGTACCGTACATATAGCATGCAGCTCCATCCATACCCTGCACACCACATACACCGCCACCCCCGGCACACCAAACCCTCACCGGATGGAAAACATGGGATGTGCCACATCTGCCCAGCTGCTGTGTGATCCACCGCTGGCTTCATTATGCGCATGTCTCCAGGGATATATCCAAGGAATATATCTATATATATATATATATATATATATATATATATATATATATATATTGTATCTACTGACAAGAAGAGCTGAGTTTGTTATTGAGTATCGTAATTACACCCTGTGCTCAATGACAAACTCAGCTCGCTACCATTCCTATTTATGTGTATCACTTTGTTCTATATAATTCCACTATGTGACAGTACACATGCTCTAGGCAGGGGACTCCCAATTGTGAGCCTCCCGCTGCTGCAAAACTACAACTTACAGCATCCCCAGACAGCTGTTGGCTGTCTGTGCCTGCTGGGAGTTGTAGTTTTTGCGGAAGCTGGAGGTCCACAGTTTGGAGGGGGAGGGGGGGCACTGTGAATGGACACTGTGTAATGCTTCCTCTCACCTGTGGTGGCGCTGTAGGGAAACTGAATACTTGCTGACAGGTTGTCCCAAAGATTACTGCTGATCACTGGGGGGGTCCCGGCAGGAGGACACTTCGTAAGGGGGAACCCGTCTAACATGTAGAGATTGTCCAAAGCAGAGAAGCCCTTTCATACAGGCACATGTTGGGGCTCGATTCCAAATAAGACCGTGGAAGTAAACAATATACATAAAATTAACTAATATATATTTATCTATCTATCTCATATCTATCTATCTAATATCTATCTATCTAATATCTATCTATCTAATATCTATCTATCTATCTCATATCTATCTCATATCTATATATCTATCTCATATCTATATATCTCATATCTATCTCATATGTATCTATCTCATATCTATCTCATATCTATATATCTCATATCTATCTCATATGTATCTATCTCATAACTATCTCATATCTATCTATCTATCTATCTCATATCTATCTATCTATCTATCTCATATCTATCTATCTATCTATCTATCTCATATCTATCTATCTCATATCTATCTATCTCATATCTATCTCATATCTATCTATCTCATATCTATTTCATATCTATCTATCTCATATCTATCTATCTATCTATCTATCTATCTCATATCTATCTATCTCATATCTATCTATCTCATATCTATCTCATATCTATCTATCTCATATCTATCTCATATCTATCTATCTCATATCTATCTATCTATCTATCTATCTATCTATCTATCTATCTCTCTACTTCATATCTATCTAATTCATTGACATGGTAGCCTTATTTATCTGGCCTTTTGTAAATTAAACCACTTAGGGGGAGATTTATCTAAACTTGTGCACAAGAAAAATTGTCCAGTCGCCCATAGCAACCAATCAGATGACTTCGTTCATTTTTATAAAGGCCAATGAAAGATAAAAGCAGCGATCTGATTGGTTGCTATGGGCAACTGGACCACCTTACCTCTGCACAGGTATAAAAAAAATCTCCCCCTTATTTTCTATCCTCATGATATGGTCCAGGTGTCTGATCATGGGGGGGTCAAACTGATGGAACCCTTGAACCCCCTGGTGACCCAAGTCGCATTTCAGAATAGAGCAGCGTTGGCATATGCGCCATTGTTTATGGAAAAATCCAAGTGCTGTATGTGGATATCTTTGGTGCTTCTATAAGCAGTGTATGGAGAGTATGCTGACTGCGCTCCGTGCTGCGGGTAGATTTGGGCCCCATTGTGGAGATTGCGAGGTGTGGTTCCAGAGGTCGCTGATTACCCTCCACCGGCGGGGGCCCCCAGAATCTGAGACTTATTCCTTATACTGTTTATAGCGGGTAGGCTTTTAAGTGATACATTTGAAATGTCATAGAGTTTTTATTAGTCAATCTTAGTCAATCTTAGTGTGCAGACCCCGACCAATCACCAGAACGAACCGGCAGAATTACACATTATGAGCGTTCTCTCCCCACTCTCTGTCACAGGACCTGGAGGGACTTCAGTGATAGTCTATGGGGCCATCAAGGTCTCATTTTGGTCATTTTGAGGGCTTCCGTTTTTACCCAGTGCACTTTTCGGTAAAAATAAAGATTTTCTTTGTTCTGTAGATCATTATGATTACAATGATACCCAATTTATATAGGTTTTGCTTTATTTTACAACTAAAATTTTTTTTTTACTTTTTGTACGAAAAACAGTATGCCTAAAGGAGATGTCCGGTGCGGACTTTTGCTTTTCCATCCTGCCCGGGCTGCAAAAGAAGAGAAAACAAACTTTCACTTACCTTCCTTCGTTCCCCCGGAGCATTCGCTGCAGCTGATCGGTCGGCCGGGCTATCTACTTACTACTTCCTTTAGCCCGGTACATCACACGGTGCTTCAGCCTATCACTGGCCGCATCGATGTCCCGCCTTGGCCGGTGCTCAAGTGCCACAGTCTGGAATGCCTCCTCGCTCACACTCATCTCCCAGCCTCTCCTGGATTGTAAGCCGAGCCCTGTACATCAACCAAGGAGGAGCTGGGAGATGAGGGTGAACGAGGAGGCGTGGCAGACTGTGGCACTTGAGCAGCTCAGCCCTGCCTCCTTGACACTTGGCTGAGAATTATAAAAGGCAATTTTATAAGTTTACCAGCCACCATCAGCTCTAGGAAAGGTGCAGTTTGATTTTATACCATAACAGCTATCCAATGGCATCTGCCGTGAATACAGCTGACAAATTTAAGCTATTCCTCTGATTGTGAGTCAAAAGTACAGACTCGCAATGCAAAAGAGTGAATGAGAAGTATGTGAAAGGAGAAGCTTAGGAGGAAATAGTGATAAAAATGCTGTGATCATATGCTGTCTAGGGTTTGTGTTTGTTACATAATTTTTGGTTGCGTTTGCCCTGAATGCTGTATTTAGATCAGCGCCACAAGGCTCCTCTGCATCTTATACTGGGCCATATAAGGCAGCGACAACCCAGCTTTAATATCTGCTTGTTATTCGAGTAGTTGTAAAAACTTTATGGGGCGTTTTTCTTTTTTTTTTTTTAAGTTTATTTTTATTGTGTTCAGTAGCATATTAACCAGATGATACGTCTCAGGCTGTCCGCCAAACCCTTCGCCACTGACACCCTGCTATGCCTATATCTTTGGCCTCTTGCTACTGCAGCAATCCCCAACCTCTATAGCAGTGTTTCCCTATCAGGGTTACAAAACTACAACTCCCAGCATGCCCGGACAGCCAAAGGCTGTCCGGGCATGGTAAGAGTTGTAGTTTTGCAACAGCTGGAGGCATCTTGGTTGGGAAACACTGCTCTATAGCAAAACAAAGCAATTCAGACCCCAGACAAGACATGTAAATTAAAGGGGTACTCAACCGGAAAACATTTTTTTTTAAATCAACTGGTGCCAGAAAGTTAAACAGATTTGTAAATTATTTCTGTTTAAAAATCTTGATCCTTCCAGTACTTATCAGCTGCTGAATACTACAGAGGAAGTTATATTATTTTTGAATTTCCTTTCTGTCTGACCACAGTGCTCTCTGCTGACACCTCTGTCCATGATAGGAACTGTCCAGAGTACAAGCAAATCTCCATAGCAAACCTATACTGCTCTGGACAGTTCCTGTCACCTGGTGCCAGAAAATTAAACAGATTTGTAAACTACTTCTATTTAATTTTGATCCTTCCAGTACTTTTCAGCTGCTGTATACTACAGAGGAAGTTCTTTTCTTTTTGAATTTCCTTTCTGTATGACCACAGTGCTCTCTGCTGACACCTCTGTCCATGTCAGGAACTGTTCAGAGCAGGATAGGTTTGCTATGGGGATTTGCTTGTACTCTAGACAGTTACTAAAATGGACAGAGGTGTCAGCAGAGAGCACTGTGGTCAGACAGAAAGGAAATTCAAAAAGAAAAGAACTGGAAGGATTAAGATTTTTAATTAGAAGTAATTTACAAATCTGCTTAACTTTCTGGCACCAGTTGTTTAAAAAAAAATGTTTTCCAGCGGAGTACCCCTTTAATGCAGACCCCAGACCAAAAAAAAAAGAGTAGCAGCAATTACACTTTAAGTTATAGTGCTTAAGGACAGAAACAGAAGAAAGGGGGGGGGGCATGCCTAGAAACTGTCCTATAATAAACCTTTAGACCCCTAAATTAAATTAGACCCTAGACAAGACCCCTCAATTAATGCAGGCCCCAGACCAGACTCCAAAACTAATATAGGACAAAGACCAGGCCCCAGACTGAACAAATAAATTCATTTAGGCCCCAGACTAGATCCCTGAAAACCAGAGCCCTTAATTAATTTAGGCCCCAGACCAGACACCAATATTAAACCAGGTCCCAGACCAGACCCTTAAATTAATTCAGGCCCAGACCACGCCCCCAAATTAATTCAAGTTTTAGACAAGACCCCTAAATTAAACCAGGCTCCAGACCAGATCCCTAAATTAAACCAGGCTTCAGACCAGACCCCTAAATTAAATGGGTAGGGTTGTGGCATGGGGCCTGACTTAAAGGGGTACTCCACTGGAAAAATGAAAACCAACTGGTGCCAAAAAGTTAAACAGATTTGTAAATTACTTCTATTTCAAAATATTAATCCTTCCAGTACAGCTGCTGTATGCTCCACATGAAGTTCTTTTATAATTTAATTTCCTTTATGTCTGACTGACACCTCTGTCCAGTTTAGATACTGTCAGGCCCCAGGCCACAACCCTAAATTAATTTAGTCCTCAGACCAGTCCTTTAAATTAAATCAGGTCCCAGACAAGACACCTAAATTGAACCATTCCCCAGACCAGAACCCTTAATTTATTCAGGCCTCAGGACAGACCCCTAAAGTAAATCAGGCCCCAGACCGGAACTGATATTATTCAGACCCCATATCAGATAGCTATATTAAACCAGGCCCTATAAAAGACCCTTACATTAATTCAGGCCCCAGAGCAGAGCCCTGAAAAATAAGACCTTAAACCAGACCGCTCAATTAATTCAGGCCCCATACCAGACCCCAAAAATAATTCAGGCCCCAGACCAGACCCCTAAATTAATTCAGGCCCCAGACCAGATACCTATATTAAACCAGGCACCAGTGCAGACCCCTAAAAATTAGACTTTAAACCAGAGCCCTCAATTAATCCAGGCCTCAAACCAGACCCTTAAAGAGTACCTGTCATGATCTTGTTACATTTTATAATCCACCCAGATTCACATCCCCAGCAGACGTGACATCATCTGAAGCCATACAGGGGAGAACTTCCTCCCTCACTCTGCTACACACAGCCCAGAGCAGTTCAGTGTGAGATGAGCTATGATTGGATAAGGCTCCGCATACACACCCCTAAGCACTCCAGACTGCATTTCCTGATTTTGATCTTCTGCCAGGCCAGCAGGAGTCCAAAGTCTGTGCAAGAGATGGGGGAAAAATGTGCTCTGGACAAGTAGGGAGACACCTAGTGGCAGTTTTTTTAAACACAAATAAAACATAGAAAACTTCATTTTTTAAGTACATTAGAAAGATTTTTTATTTACCATAATGAGTGCAATAGCAACATTTTTTTTTAATGATAGTGCCCTTTTAAATTACATTAGACTTTACAAAACTTCTAAATAAATTAAGACCCCCAGACCAGACTCCAAATTAAAGGGGTATTCCAGGCCAAAACTTTTTTTTATATATATCAACTGGCTCCGGAAAGTTAAACAGATTTGTGAATGACTTCTATTAAAAAATCTTAATCCTTCCAATAGTTATTAGCTTCTGAAGTTGAGTTGTTATTTTCTGTCTAACTGCTCTCTGATTACTCACGTCCCGGGAGCTGTGCAGTTCCTATGGGGATATTCTCCCATCATGCACCGCTCCCGGGACGTGACATCATCACTGAGCAGTTAGACAGAAAACTTCAGAAGCTAATAACTATTGGAAGGATTAAGATTTTTTAATAGAAGTAATTTACAAATCTGTTTCACTTTCCGGAGCCAGTTGATATATATATATATATAAAGGTTTTGCCTGGAATACCCTTTAATTCAGGCCCCAGACCAGACTTAACAAAAAACAACAAGATTCTGAACGAGACCCCTAAATGAATCAGCTGCCAGACCAAACCCCATGAATAAATCAAGTCCATCAATCAATACTCACAGCCTTTTGTTTGGCCTCTTCTGCTGCAGACACCAGTCCTCACATTGTGTTCCAATGCCAGTGCCAGGACATTGTGTGCCCCCCTGCACAATAAGGACAGCAGCCGGACCGTGTCAGAAAGTGTTTGGCGCAGACTAAGGCTAAGTTTCCACTTGTTTTTTTTTCTGGCAGTTTTTGGATATCTGCCACTGCAGTTTTTGAGCCAAAGTCAGAAGTGGATCCATAAGGAAGGATAAGTGTAAGTCCTTCCCTTATATGTCCTATTCCTTTTGAATACATTTCTGGCTTTGGCACAAAAACTGCAGTGGCAGATATCCAAAAACTGCCAGAAAAAAACCAAGTGGAATCCTAGCCTAAGGGGTAAGAAGCGACGAGTTAGAGCAGCCATTCTCACCACTAATCCCCTAATACAGTATGGTAATATAAAGTCACATTATGGTGGTATAAGTTAGTCACTTTATGGTGGTAATATTGGGTCATGCATGATATAGTCACTGTATGGGGTTATTACCGTATTTTTCGCCGTATGAGACGCTCCGGTAGAGATGAGCGAATTTACAGTAAATTTAATCCGTCACGAACTTCTCGGCTCAGCAGTTGCTGACTTATCCTGCATAAATTAGTTCAGCTTTCCGGTGCTCCGGTGGGCTGGAAAAGGTGGATACAGTCCTAGGAGACTCTTTCCTAGGACTGTATCCACCTTTTCCAGCCCACCGGAGCACCTGAAGGCTGAACTAATTTACGCAGGATGAGTCATCAACTGCCGAGCCGAGAAGTTCGTGACGAATCAAATTTACTGTAAGTTCGCTCATCTCTACGCTCCGGCATATAAGACGCACACAATTTTAAAGGTGGAAAATATAGAAAAAAGAAAAGATTCTGAACCAAATACAATGTAAAGTATAGGACAGTGATCTTCAACCTGTGGACCTCCAGATGTTGCAAAACTACAACTCCCAGCATGCCCGGACAGCCGTTGGCTGTCCGGGCATGCCGGGAGTTGTAGTTTTGCAACATCTGGAGGTCCGCAGGTTGAAGACCACTGGTATTGGAGGTTGTACTCACGTGTCCCCGCGGCTCCGGACCCGTCACCGCTTGTCACCGCTGCCCTGGATGTCGCCCTCCATCACTGTGGCAGCATCCCTGGGGTGTCCCCGTTGCTCCGGAACGTCTTTGCTGCCCGGGATCCTCGCTCTCGTCACCTCCATCTCGTCGCTATGCACGGCTCCTATTGGATGACGGGACGGCGTGCGCGACGACGTGATGACGTCGAAGGAGAGCGCCGGCCATGCAGGGGATCCCGGCACGGAGCAGACACCGAGGAGGCTGGTAAGGTCTCTCCCGGTGTCCTGTAAGCTGTTCGGGACGTCGCGATTTCACTGCGGTGGTCCCAAACAGCCCGACTGAACAGCCAGGTTAGTGTCACTTTCGCTTCAGACGCAGCGGTCAGCTTTGATCACCGCGTCTGAAGGGTTAATACAGGGCATCACCGCGACCGGTGATGTTCTGTATTAGCCGCGGGTCCCGGCCGTTGATGGCCGGTTTTAATGTGTATTCGCCATATAAGACGCACCAACTTCCCCCCCCCCCAGTTTTGGGGAAGAAAAAGTGCGTCTTATATGGTGAAAAATACGGTATTCTGTATTATTTTTGTCATGAAAAGGTGATAATATTCTATAGCCACCTACGCGCTGTATGGTGGTAATATTAAGTTGCTCATTTGTGGTAATATTTGGTCATTAAATAGTTTTATTTCTCACAGTATGACGGTATTTTTTAATCAACTGTATGGTAGTATTATTGGTCATTTTAATGTGTTATTACATTATGTATATGTCAGTGTATGTCTGTATGTTGTTATTAGAGATGAGCGAATTTACAGTAAATTCGATTCGTCACGAACTTCTCGGCTCGGCAGTTGATGACTTATCCTGCATAAATTAGTTCAGCTTTCCGGTGCTCCGGTGGGCTGGAAAAGGTGGATACAGTCCTAGGAAAGAGTCTCCTAGGACTGTATCCACCTTTTCCATCCCACGGGAGCACCGGAAAGCTGAACTAATTTATGCAGGAAAAGTCATCAACTGCCGAGCCGAGAAGTTCGTGACGAATCGAATTTACTGTAAGTTCGCTCATCTCTAGTTGTTATATTCAGTCACATTATGGTACTATAAGTGGTATCCTGATTTTTCTGTGAATAGAATCAAAATTATCCAATAAAGAAAAAAAAAAGGAGGTTTAAGTGTGAGGTACACGTTGGGAGTAGTGATATACCTAGTTGTTAAAACTTTATTGTGCTCGTCTTCCTCTTCTCTATACGCACTAGTGCCAGTTGTGAAATTTGTGAATTCAGACAGACAGACAATTTTGTAAAAAGTTTAGATTTGCTTACCCAATTTTTTATTTACACTTTAAGGGCTCATTCACACGGACATGCGGATCCGCCAACAATGGACCCTTCAGTGCTGCCTCCTCTGTGCCTGCTCATATTGGCAATCCGCCGCTATGAGCAGACATGCTGCGATGTGCGAGTTGCAGCGCGTATGCACAGTGTATTTTGCACATATCGCGGCCACTCCCCCTGCTCCCTGAGCTAGGCCGAGAACAGCCGCGATGTGTGCGAGTATACTGCGCATACACGCGGTTGACTCACACATCGCAGTGTGTCTGCTCATAGCGGTGGATTGCCACTATGAGCAGGCACAGAGGAGGCAGCAGTGAAGGGTCCACTATCAAATGCACTGCGGATCTGTCCATGTGAATGAGCCCTATGGGCATGTTCACACAGCAGAATGAACATCGTGTGCACAGTGCAGCAGAATCCCATTGAAATCAATGGGACTCTGCTGCAGCGGAATGTCCGTGCAGAATATTTCGGCAGAATTCCTGATGGACATGTCACTGTCTATTCTGTCTAGAAATGTCTATTCTTTCTGCAGATTATGCTCGGAAATGCATTGCCGTCTATGAGACGGCACATTTCTAAGCGGTCCTAGCGCCCGCCGGAACATTCAAATATGCACAATGTCCACCCATGTACCGGGCGGACATTCTGCACATTTTCCTACCATGTGATCATACCCTAACACAGACATAAGTGGCATTATACATTGTGGGCTGGGTATCATGGAGTACAGTGGTCCCTCAAGTTACAATATTAATTGGTTCCAGGAAGACCATTGCATGTTGAAACCATTGTATGTTGAGAACAGAACTCTATGGAAACCTGGTAATTAGTTCTGAAGCCACCAAAATGTCATCCAAAAATAGGAAAAAGTGAGGATTAAAGAAAAATAAGTAGATAACTAATAGAGATAAAGCAAATCCTTATATATAAAAGTAATAAAGATCTGCTGGGAGCTGTAAATCACTGTCTATGTCAGTGTTTCCCAACCAGGGTGCCTCCAGCTGTTGCAAAACTACAACTCCCAGCATGCCCGGACAGCCAACGGCTGTCCGGGCATGCTGGGAGTTGTAGTTTTGCAACAGCTGGAGGCACCCTGGTTGGGAAACAATGGTTTATGTAGAGGACAGGAGCTTCTTCAGGGTCCTTTACAGTACACACAGTGTCCCAAATGGAACCGCCCTTACTTGGTGTCCAAAGGAGCAACTAACCCTGACACAGGTAAAGAGTAGTACAGAACTTATAGTTCCTCCCTGTACTGTAGGGGGCGCTAGCAGACACCAGTCAGTGCATACACTTCAGTAAGGCTGGGTCCACACTACGTTTTGTCCCATACGGGAGCGCATACGGCAGGGGGGAGCTAAAAGCTCGCGCTCCCGTATGTTACCGTATGCGCTCCCGTATGTCATTCATTTCAATGAGCCGACCGGAGTGAAACGTTCGGTCCGGTCGGCTCATTTTTGCGCCGTATGCGCTTTTACAACCGGACCTAAAACTGTGGTCAACCACGGTTTTAGGTCCGGTTGTAAAAGCGCATACGGCCCAAAAATGAGCCGACCGGACCGAACGTTTCACTCCGGTCGGCTCATTGAAATGAATGACATACGGGAGCGCATACGGTAACATACGGGAGCGCAAGCTTTTAGCTCCCCCCTGCCGTATGCGCTCCCGTATGGGACAAAACGTAGTGTGGACCCAGCCTTATACAGGTGATTTACCAGTAAAATGCCCATTCTGATTGGTCAGTTCCTCCTGTTGTGACACATTTCGCAGATCTGGACTGTCCGTAACATTGTATGTTGAGTCCGGTTTCAAGTTACAATGGTCCAGAAAAAAAACATTGTATGTTGAAACTATTGTATGTTGAGGCCATAGTAAGTTGAGGGATCACTGTACATATATTCTGTTGTTTTGGTTTTTTGTGCTATGTGTGTATTAGGGTAAATTTGCACATCACAGATATGTTGCGGTTTTTTTTGGGTGCAGGATTTGCTCCAGGACACGTCAGTTCTGATGCAGATTTGTTGTGAATTTAATACTTTGCAATACATACAATATAATCTGCATGCGGTGCATATCCCCCCCCCCCACCCCTCTGGCTTTACCCTCGTTTATTCTTTATTGCAGTATAAAAGTCATTGTATTACTGACTGCACCCACCACAGGAATTTTTGGCAGCATTGTCCGATGCTCCTGACTTGGTTGTGTCCCTGTAAACACCCAACACACATTCACAGCCCCAATACCTCTCTTAGTCCTAAGCACCAGTAGGCTCTTTACGGTGCTGGATTTTGGCACCCAAGATAGGCTCCGTGTTGGTTTATTCCACCATACCCTTTACGTGACCATTAGGCCAGCTCTACCCATTCTCTTCACTTACAATTTACTTACTGTAGAGAAGGGGCAAAAGGATGGGACCACCCAAGGCTAGGCCCCCAACTTCCTCTATAACATTGGTTTCCAAACTGTGGGCCTCCAGCTGTTGCAATACTACAACTCCCAGCATGCCCAGACAGCCGTTGGCTGTCCGGGCATGCTGTGAGTTGTAGTTTTGCAACATCTGGAGGTCCACAGTTTGAAGAGACCACTGTTCTGCAGTATGTATTCCCTTATAGAGATCCACCTTAGAGACTGAAAACCCCTTGTTTTCTATTATACAACCCCTTTAAAACGGAACAAAGTGGTGGGTGACCACTAACCAAACCCCTAATTTAATTTAGGCGCCAGACCAGACCCCTAAACAAATTCAGGCTCCAGACCTGGCCCCTAAATTAATTCAGGCCCCTGACCTGACACCTAAATTATTTCAGCCCCCAAACCTGACCCCTAAATTAATTCAGATCCCAGAGACCAGACCCTTAAATTAATTCAGGAACCAGACAAGAAACATATGTGGTGTCCCGGTACCGTTTTTCATACCGTACCTTGTGGTGGGGTCCCCAAAGTCAGAGTCCCTAGGAACAGTGGGGATCCTCTTCTTTAGTTAACCCCTCGTCACCCCTCAGTTAGCTAAAATTTGTGTAAATAAAAGTGTAAATATGTATATTTAAGATGCCTACCTTGTTGGCGTCGCAGGACCTGCGGGTCATGTGAATTGGTTCACAGAACTCTATGGTTTGCTAAAGGACCTTTGGTGGTTCTTGTGTCAGGTGTTCACCCACAATGCAATGTGACGGTGAGTGACAGCTGTTATGGACCAATTCAAAACCGCTCAGCCCCTGCCCATATAAGGGAGCTGCAGCCATTAATCTCTCTCTTGGGTTGCTGACACTGGATGAGGCAGGACCTTTACTAGGCCTTAGCCTTGCGGCCTCGGCCTACACTAAAGACTGTGAGTTCTTCTCATTCCCCGCTATCTCCGCAAGATCACTGGACCTCAACCTACCCCTAAATCCAGCGGATCTATGCTACAAAAATCCTCCTAAACTAAAGAGAATTTACAAAGTCCCAACCACCTGTCAATCGCTGCTTCAGCTGTATATAGACTCTGTTATCTTGACTGTTGTTACTGCTGCATGTTACAGAAAATCTTCAGTAAAGTTTCTACAAGTTTTCAGCTAAGCACTGGTTGTGGACAATCCGTTATTCTACACTCACCTATCGCTCTTGGGAAGGGTGGCGATAGGCCCAGCATTACCTCAGAGTTTTAACCCTCACCCTGGCGTCATGAGTGACAA
This sequence comes from Hyla sarda, assembly GCF_029499605.1. Taxonomy (NCBI): domain Eukaryota; kingdom Metazoa; phylum Chordata; class Amphibia; order Anura; family Hylidae; genus Hyla; species Hyla sarda. Next base: position 22,248,657 of record NC_079193.1, read on the forward strand.
GGGTTAAATTAACCCCTCATATACTACAGCAACACCTCAACTACCCTACACCCCCTGAGGCATACCACACATACATTTACTGTAGGTCCGTGACCTGACCCCCATTCGGCCCAGGCGTTTTTAATGAGCAAGAGACTGCATAAGGGTTTCCTCCTTACATTCTCTCAGCCCTCTGGCAGTGAGCACATGGTAGGTGTTCACACTGGTGTGGTTCTCTGTGGCGGCCATTGTTTCTGTGATGCTTTGTCTGTGGGGTGGTGCTGCCCAAAGCCAGGGGCTTGGTCGGCAGCAGTGGGGCTGCCTGGCCACTGGGTCATTCTCCCTGTGGGCATGGTGGCAGTGGTCGCCGCCCCGCGCTAGGCCAGTGTTAGGTTAGGGAACCACTCTGACTAGGTGGCCTTGACGTGGCGAGTGGGCTTGTACTTTTTGATCAAAATGTATACTAATTATATAATTATATTATATTATGCCGAGAAGCAAGTAGATCAAGATACAAATGGAGGATGTGCGGCTGTGTTTCTCTATTTGTGTTGACCCCCTTAATATATTCAGGACCCAGACCAGAAACCTACATTATTCAGGCACCAGACCTGACCCATGAATTAATTCAGACTCCAGACCGGACCCCTCAACTAATTCAGGCCCCAGACACCTATATTAATTCAGGCCCCAGACACCTATATTAATTCAGGCCCCAGACACCTATATTAATTCAGGCCCCAGACACCTATATTAATTCAGGCCCCAGACACCTATATTAATTCAGGCCCCAGACACCTATATTAATTCAGGCCCCAGACACCTATATTAATTCAGGCCCCAGACACCTATATTAATTCAGGCCCCAGACACCTATATTAATTCAGGCCCCAGACACCTATATTAATTCAGGCCCCAGACACCTATATTAATTTCAGGCCCCGACACCTATATTAATTCAGGCCCCAGACACCTATATTAATTCAGGCCCCAGACACCTATATTAATTCAGGCCCCGACACCTATATTAATTCAGGCCCAGACCCCTATATTAATTCAGGCCCCAGACACCTATATTAATTCAGGCCCCAGACACCTATATTAATTCAGGCCCCAGACACCTATATTAATTCAAGCCCCAGACACCTATATTAATTCAGGCCCCAGACACCTATATTAATTCAGGCCCCAGACACCTATATTAATTCAGGCCCCAGACACCTATATTAATTAATGCCCCAGACACCTATATTAATTCAGGCCCCAGACACCTATATTAATTAATGCCCCAGACACCTATATTAATTCAGGCCCCAGACACCTATATTAATTCAGGCCCCGACACCTATATTAATTCAGGCCCCAGACACCTATATTAATTCAGGCCCCAGACACCTATATTAATTCAGGCCCCAGACACCTATATTAATTAATGCCCCAGACACCTATATTAATTCAGGCCCCAGACACCTATATTAATTCAGGCCCCAGACACCTATATTAATTCAGGCCCCAGACACCTATATTAATTCAGGCCCCAGACACCTATATTAATTCAGGCCCCAGACACCTATATTAATTCAGGCCCCAGACACCTATATTAATTCAGGCCCCAGACACCTATATTAATTCAGGCCCCAGACACCTATATTAATTCAGGCCCCAGACACCTATATTAATTCAGGCCCCAGACACCTATATTAATTCAGGCCCCAGACACCTATATTAATTCAGGCCCCAGACACCTATATTAATTCAGGCCCCAGACACCTATATTAATTCAGGCCCCAGACACCTATATTAATTCAGGCCCCAGACACCTATATTAATTCAGGCCCCAGACACCTATATTAATTCAGGCCCCAGACTGGATAATGGAAAATGTTGTAAAATTTCAATGAATCTCATGCTATTTTGTTTTGTCCTGTGAAGCTTTATTTCTGTGCTGTGCTGATGGCAAAAATGACTCCATCTACGGGATGGTAAAACGGTTGAATCCTCGTGTTATCAGCAGAGTAAACCCTGCTGAGAAGAGAAATGGTGAGTCCAGGCCGCACCCCGTAACAAATTTGGAGTTAACGTCTTCCTCCTCCCCAATCCTTAAAAATGTGTTCTATAATCTGTAATAATCTATAATAGCGTCTATGATGACAGTAACCCCTCCACTATATGAGTTTATGTGACTTACAAATCTTGCCCCTAAATTGACCAAATGTTGCCTTCTTCCCTCCAATGTTGGTCTATCTTAGAATTGTTGTCTTTAAAGAAACTTATCTATGGGAAAAACAAAGGATCAGATGGGTTCAAAGACAGTTTTATAGAACCTGGGTCCTCATTTTCAGACATTTTGTAATTTCAAAGGATTTAATATATACCTAAAATTAGGGCTGGGCGGTATACCGGTTCATACCGAATAGGAAAATTTTTGAGCTGCACGATATGAATTTTTCTCATACCCAATACCGGTTTGGCCCCTCCCCCTCGGGAATGAATGAATGATCAGCCCAGCGCTGCGCTGTCCCCACATCCGGGAACTAATCCTATGTGACCCGCGAGCGCTGTTCTGCCCCCCCCCCCCCCCAATTAATCATCAGCCCAGCGCTGTCCCGATCAGGGTACTACTCACATGTCACCCGCATGCACTGCCCTCCTCGTCCTGGATGTTGCGGCCGCCGGCGCTGACACTCTATACCAGTGGTCTCCAACCTGCGGACCTCCAGATGTTGCAAAACTACAACTCCCAGCATGCCCGGACAGCCGTTGGCTGTCCGGCCATGCTGGGAGTTGTAGTTTTGCAAAATCTGGAGGTCCGCAGGTTGGAGACCACTGCTCTATACTGTGCTGTATCCCTATGCCCGGGCTGCAAAAGATAAACAAAATAAATTTTAACTCACCTCCCATTGGTCCGGTACCGGCCTCACCTGCTTCCTGGGGACAGGAACGTTGGACAGCTGTCAACCTATCACCGGCCGCAGCGATGTTCTGCCACGGCCGGTGATAGGCTGAGCCCACTGTCATGTAAGAAGCCGGCTCCTCACATGACAGTGGGCTCAGCCTATCACCAGCCGAGGCGGAACATCGCTGCGGCCGGTGATAGGCTGACGGCTGTCCGACGTTCCTGTCCCCAGCGTAAAGCCGACGTAGGAACATGCGTTATTTTATTTTGTTTACCTTTTGCAGCCCGGGCATAGGGATACCGCACAGTATAGAGTGCCAGCGCCGGCAGCCCGCAACAAACAGGAGGACAAGGAGGGTAGCGCTTGTGGTTGACATTTGAGTAGTTACCCCGTTGGGGACAGCGCTGGGCTGATAGTTAATATGGGGGGGGGGGGGCTAGGAAATACCGTTATATACCGTGGAACTGCCAAAAGTTAAAAAAATGCTGTGATACACACATTTGGTCATACCGCCCAGCCCTACCTAAAATGTATAGAAGAATACAGTTATAATAGGAGAAGGTACAAGTGTGTCACTATAGGGGATGCACAGGTAGCAGTTGTAACAGGGCCCAATGGCACCTCTGCCCCATAGAAAAACACCGGTTTTATAAATAGCCCACAGAAGACACGTAACCAAGCTACAGATTTTGCATTGGGGCCTGGAAGCTACAAGTTGTGCCTCCGGGAAGGGGTGTGCAGCCCTAATCTCAACCCTCTCCTCTGTACCTGCCTACTTGTCTGATAAGGGTGACCCCAATCACAATGACAGTCCCTATCTAAGCGCAGGTTAGTTGACACTAACCTAACAGGTGGGAAGAAAGGTATAACTAGCTGGGTCAGTACCTGGGTAATGTAGCAGAATCAGCAGACAATGGATAGCCCATATACAGTCCAAGGGTCCAAGCGCCAGGAGGTCACGTAACAGCAGAATTGGGGAGCAACAGTTTATTATAAATCGATTCTAGAGTAAAACAGTACGCATTTCTATACCCAATAGGGAGTATTTATGCTTAAAGGAATTATCCTAAGATCATAGGTTATGGCCTATTCATAGTATAGAAGATAACTGGTTGATCAGTGGGGGTCCGACTACCTTATTGGCCACAACATAATTCACTCCCTATTGGTCTTCTGAACATAGACGAGTCTAGCACTAGTTAGTGTCAGAATGTTCCATAAAGGGTGAATGGCGCAGTAGTGGAGCATAAGTGCTCCACCCATTCTAGGGGACATTTGACCTCCATTCTGTCGATTAGTGTAGGTCCCAGCAGTTGGACCACCACCAATGAGCTAGACATCCTCTATCCTGTATAAAGGGGATAACTCCATTCATTTTTAGCTAGTTTTTAGAAGAACACCCAATGTAAATAAGCAATTTCAATCAACTAATGGATTATGAGTATAATTTGTTTATTTTTTGCGACTGAGGATCCAGTTTTGGGGAACCTCCTAGGAAGAACGAGCCCTAGATGGGTTAAATCTATGCTGTCCTACTCTTATGGTAGTCATACACATAGGAAAGCAGTCAGCTTGTACACTACCCCTTCTGATCCCCAATAGACGTGATGATCCCCAATAGACGTGAATGCTCAATACTCATTTATTTATTCAGAATAGCGAAGGAGGTAAACTGCTGTCAGACTTCTCTTGCTTCGACTTATATCTCCAAAAACAAAAGTTGAAATCCAACATGCCTGATCCTTCTCTTTCATAACTTCTTCTGTCAGAGATGAGTTTGAAGGCCCCATATACAATAGATGGTTGACAGTGCCACCACAATTGGTGGGTTTGGCTGACACAAGGCTAATGTGTTTGGCCACCTTTTGTCCCCAAAGATTTTTTGGGAAATCCCTTTGAAGTAAGATAGAATGCGATCCTTCAAAAAACATCTTGTCACGATGCCGGCTGGCAGGTAGTGGATCCTCTGTGCCAGAGAGGGATTGGCGTGGACCGTGCTAGAGGATCGGTTCTAAGTCACTACTGGTTTTCACCAGAGCCCGCCGCAAAGCGGGATGGTCTTGCTGCGGCGGTAGTGACCAGGTCGTATCCCCTAGCAACGGCTCAACCTCTCTGGCTGCTGAAGATAGGCGCGGTACAAGGGAGTAGGCAGAAGCAAGGTCGGACGTAGCAGAAGGTCGGGGCAGGCAGCAAGGATCGTAGTCAGGGGCAACGGCAGAAGGTCTGGAATCACAGGCAAGGAACACACAAGGAACGCTTTCACTGGCACTAGGGCAACAAGATCCGGCGAGGGAGTGAAGGGGAAGTGAGGTGATATAGGGAAGTGCACAGGTGTAAACACTAATTGGAACCACTGCACCAATCAGCGGTGCAGTGGCCCCTTAAATCGCAAAGACCCGGCGCGCGCGCGCCCTAGGGAGCGGGGCCGCGCGCGCCGGGACAGAACTGACGGGGAGCGAGTAAGGTACGGGAGCCGGGGTGCGCATCGCGAGCGGGCGCTACCCGCATCGCGAATCGCATCCCGGCCGGAGGTGGTAACGCAGCGCCCCGGGTCCGTGGAACCGACCGGGGCGCTGCAGTGAGGGAAGTGTAGCGAGCGCTCCGGGGAGGAGCGGGGACCCGGAGCGCTCGGCGTAACAGTACCCCCCCCCTTGGGTCTCCCCCTCTTCTTGGGGCCTGAGAACCTGAGGATCAGACTTTTGTCCAGGATATTGTCCTCAGGTTCCCAGGACCTCTCTTCTGGACCACAACCCTCCCAATCCACTAAAAAAAAAGTTCTTCCCCTGACCTTTTTAGAGGCCAAAATCTCTTTGACAGAGAAGATGTCCGAGGAGCCGGAAACAGGAGTGGGAGGAACAGATTTAGGAGAAAAACGGTTGAGGATGAGAGGTTTAAGAAGAGAGACGTGAAAGGCATTAGGGATACGAAGAGAAGGAGGAAGAAGAAGTTTGTAAGAGACAGGATTAATTTGACACAAAACTTTAAAAGGACCAAGATAGCGTGGTCCCAACTTATAGCTCGGGACACGGAAACGGACATATTTAGCGGAGAGCCATACCTTGTCTCCAGGGGAAAAAATGGGAGGAGCTCTTCTTTTCTTATCTGCGAATCTCTTCATGCGAGAAGAAGCCTGTAAGAGAGAATTTTGGGTCTCTTTCCATATGGTGGAAAGATCACGAGAAATTTCATCCACAGCGGGCAGACCAGAGGGCAAGGGGGTAGGGAGGGGGGGAAGAGGGTGACGGCCGTACACCACGAAAAACGGAGATTTGGAGGAAGATTCAGAGATTCTGAAATTATACGAGAATTCGGCCCAAGGTAGAAGATCTGCCCAGTCATCCTGGCGGGAGGAAACAAAATGTCGTAAATAGTCACCCAAGATCTGGTTAATTCTCTCTACTTGTCCATTGGATTGAGGATGGTATGCAGAAGAAAAATTTAATTTAATCTTGAGTTGTTTACAGAGAGCCCTCCAGAATTTAGACACAAATTGGACGCCTCTATCCGAGACGATCTGTGTAGGCAACCCGTGAAGACGAAAAATGTGTACAAAAAATTGTTTAGCCAACTGAGGCGCTGAAGGAAGACCAGGAAGAGGGATGAAATGTGCCATTTTGGAGAATCGATCAACGACCACCCAAATAACAGTGTTGCCATGGGATGGGGGTAAGTCAGTAATAAAATCCATACCAATCAGAGACCAAGGTTGTTCGGGGACAGGTAGAGGATGAAGAAAACCAGCGGGCTTCTGGCGAGGAGTCTTATCCCGGGCACAGATAGTGCAGGCTCGCACAAAGTCCACCACATCAGTCTCTAGAGTCGGCCACCAATAGAAGCGAGAGATGAGTTGCACAGATTTCTTGATGCCCGCATGACCTGCGAGATGGGAGGAGTGGCCCCATTTGAGGATCCCAAGGCGTTGGCGTGGAGAAACAAAGGTCTTTCCTGGAGGAGTTTGCCTGATGGAGGCTGGAGAAGTGGAAATCAGGCAGTCAGGAGGAATGATGTGTTGAGGAGAGAGTTCAATTTCAGAGGCATCTGAGGAACGAGAGAGAGCATCGGCCCTAATGTTTTTATCAGCAGGCCGAAAGTGAATTTCAAAATTAAATCGGGCAAAGAACAGAGACCACCTGGCCTGACGAGGATTCAGCCGTTGGGCAGACTGGAGGTAGGAGAGGTTCTTGTGATCGGTGTAAATAATAACTGGAAATCTTGATCCCTCCAGCAGATGCCTCCATTCCTCAAGTGCTAATTTAATGGCTAGAAGCTCTCGATCCCCGATGGAGTAGTTCCTCTCCGCCGGAGAGAAGGTCCTGGAAAAAAAACCACAAGTAACAGCATGCCCGGAAGAGTTTTTTTGTAGAAGGACAGCTCCAGCTCCCACTGAGGAGGCATCAACCTCCAATAGGAAGGGTTTAGATGGGTCAGGTCTGGAGAGCACGGGAGCCGAAGAAAAGGCAGACTTGAGTCGTTTAAAGGCGTCTTCCGCTTGAGGAGGCCAAGACTTGGGATCGGCATTTTTTTTTGTTAAAGCCACAATAGGAGCCACAATGGTAGAAAAATGTGGAATAAATTGCCTGTAATAATTGGCGAACCCCAAAAAACGTTGGATGGCACGGAGTCCGGAGGGGCGTGGCCAATCTAAGACGGCAGAGAGTTTATCTGGGTCCATTTGTAGTCCCTGGCCAGAGACCAAGTATCCTAGAAAAGGAAGAGATTGGCATTCAAACAGACATTTCTCTATTTTGGCATAGAGTTGATTATCACGAAGTCTCTGAAGAACCATACGGACATGCTGGCGGTGTTCTTCAAGATTGGCAGAAAAAATCAGGATATCGTCTAGATATACAACAACACAGGAGTATAGTAGATCACGAAAAATTTCATTAACAAAGTCTTGGAAGACGGCAGGGGCGTTGCATAGACCAAAGGGCATGACCAGATACTCAAAGTGTCCATCTCTGGTGTTAAATGCCGTTTTCCATTCATCCCCCTCTCTGATGCGGATGAGATTATAAGCACCTCTTAAGTCCAGTTTGGTAAAAATATGGGCACCTTGGAGACGATCAAAGAGTTCAGAGATGAGGGGTAGGGGGTAGCGGTTCTTAACCGTGATTTTATTAAGACCGCGGTAGTCAATGCAAGGACGTAGAGAGCCATCTTTTTTGGACACAAAGAAAAATCCGGCTCCGGCAGGAGAGGAGGATTTACGGATAAAGCCCTTTTTTAAATTTTCTTGGACGTATTCAGACATGGCAAGAGTCTCTGGGACGGACAGAGGATAGATTCTGCCCCGGGGTGGAGTAGTGCCCGGGAGGAGGTCAATGGGACAATCATAAGGCCTGTGAGGAGGTAGAGTCTCAGCTTGTTTTTTGCAAAAAACGTCCGCAAAGTCCATATAGGCCTTAGGGAGACCGGTTACATGAGGAAGCACAGGGACACGGCAAGGTTTACTGGGAACCGGTTTTAAGCAGTCCTTGGAACAAGAGGGCCCCCAACTCTTGATCTCCCCAGTGGACCAATCCAGGATTGGGGAATGGAGTTGAAGCCAGGGAAGTCCAAGAAGGATTTCAGAAGTGCAATTGGGGAGGACCAACAGTTCAATCCTCTCGTGATGAGATCCGATGCACATTAGAAGGGGCTCCGTGCGGAAACGTATAGTACAGTCCAATCTTTCATTGTTTACACAATTGATGTAGAGGGGTCTGGCGAGACTGGTCACCGGGATGTTGAACCTGTTGACGAGAGAGGCTAAGATGAAATTTCCTGCAGATCCAGAGTCCAAGAAGGCCACAGCAGAGAAGGAGAAGGCAGAGGCAGACATCCGCACAGGCACAGTAAGACGTGGAGAAGCAGAGTAGACATCGAGGACTGTCTCACCCTTGTGCGGAGTCAGCGGACGTCTTTCCAGGCGGGGAGGACGGATAGGACAATCCTTCAGGAAGTGTTCGGTACTAGCACAGTACAGGCAGAGATTCTCCATGCGGCGTCGTGTCCTCTCTTGGGGTGTCAGGCGAGACCGGTCGACCTGCATAGCCTCCACGGCGGGAGGCACAGGAACAGATTGCAGGGGACCAGAGGAGAGAGGAGCCGGGGAGAAGAAACGCCTCGTGCGAACAGAGTCCATATCCTGGCGGAGCTCCTGACGCCGTTCGGAAAAACGCATGTCAATGCGAGTGGCAAGATGGATGAGTTCATGTAGGTTAGCAGGGATTTCTCGTGCGGCCAGAACATCTTTAATGTTGCTGGATAGGCCTTTTTTAAAGGTCGCGCAGAGTGCCTCATTATTCCAGGATAATTCTGAAGCAAGGGTACGGAACTGTACGGCATACTCGCCAACGGAAGAATTACCCTGGACCAGGTTCAACAGGGCAGTCTCAGCAGAAGAGGCTCGGGCAGGTTCCTCAAAGACACTTCGAATTTCCGAGAAGAAGGAGTGTACAGAGGCAGTGACGGGGTCATTGCGGTCCCAGAGCGGTGTGGCCCAAGCCAGGGCTTTTCCAGACAGCAGGCTGACTACGAAAGCCACCTTAGACCTTTCAGTGGGGAACTGGTCCGACATCATCTCCAAGTGTAATGAACATTGGGAAAGAAAGCCACGGCAAAACTTAGAGTCCCCATCAAATTTATCCGGCAAGGATAGTCGTATTCCAGAAGCGGCCACTCGCTGCGGAGGAGGTACAGGAGCTGGCGGAGGAGATGATTGCTGGAGCTGTGGTAGTAACTGTTGTAGCATAACAGTCAGTTGAGACAGCTGTTGGCCTTGTTGCGCAATCTGTTGTGACTGCTGGGCGACCACCGTGGTGAGGTCAGCGACAACTGGCAGAGGAACTTCAGCGGGATCCATGGCCGGATCTACTGTCACGATGCCGGCTGGCAGGTAGTGGATCCTCTGTGCCAGAGAGGGATTGGCGTGGACCGTGCTAGAGGATCGGTTCTAAGTCACTACTGGTTTTCACCAGAGCCCGCCGCAAAGCGGGATGGTCTTGCTGCGGCGGTAGTGACCAGGTCGTATCCCCTAGCAACGGCTCAACCTCTCTGGCTGCTGAAGATAGGCGCGGTACAAGGGAGTAGGCAGAAGCAAGGTCGGACGTAGCAGAAGGTCGGGGCAGGCAGCAAGGATCGTAGTCAGGGGCAACGGCAGAAGGTCTGGAATCACAGGCAAGGAACACACAAGGAACGCTTTCACTGGCACTAGGGCAACAAGATCCGGCGAGGGAGTGAAGGGGAAGTGAGGTGATATAGGGAAGTGCACAGGTGTAAACACTAATTGGAACCACTGCACCAATCAGCGGTGCAGTGGCCCCTTAAATCGCAAAGACCCGGCGCGCGCGCGCCCTAGGGAGCGGGGCCGCGCGCGCCGGGACAGAACTGACGGGGAGCGAGTAAGGTACGGGAGCCGGGGTGCGCATCGCGAGCGGGCGCTACCCGCATCGCGAATCGCATCCCGGCCGGAGGTGGTAACGCAGCGCCCCGGGTCCGTGGAACCGACCGGGGCGCTGCAGTGAGGGAAGTGTAGCGAGCGCTCCGGGGAGGAGCGGGGACCCGGAGCGCTCGGCGTAACACATCTAATGTGTACGGACAACTTTAGCTCTACAAATGCAGGTTATGAGTCCTTAAGATGGAGGCTGCTGGACCCGGCTTAGCCCATGACAGTGGTCATTGTGTTCCTGTAGGATCGCAGCCACATGGGTGACCTTTACCATTTAAAAACAAGCAGAAGAACTGAATTAAGATGGAACTTTCTGTAAAGAGAAAGAACAATGGGACCTTTGTGCTCCTGTCTTTGAGATAAAGAGCATTTCTTAGGACATGTGAAAAATATAATATCATAATGGAACAGAACATCATAAGAAAGACTGGAGTTTCAAGTCCTGATATCAAGAGACCTTATAATGAAATGTAGCTAAACTACAACCCCCGGCATGCCCGGACAGTCTTTGGTTTAACTTTCTAGTCTCTTTGCTCAGCCACAAGATAAGGGGTATAAGTTACTCACAGTCCCACTAGGCAATTCTACTCTAAAGGGACAAAGGCTGCTTCACCGATTGGCAAAATAATACTATAGTTGCTCAACTTTTCTACAGTTCCCAACTGCAGGGTGACAGGTGACAATTGCAGCTTCTTAAGCCATTCTAATTTAACCAGGCCTGGCCAGAAGTCAATTAGGTCCTATGTGCAATAAAGTCAAGAAGAAGATTAGGAGAGAAAGCGTTAACATTTAAGCTCTTGGTGTTGGAGTTGTTTGGAATCCACATAGAGCTACACTGCAACTCTGCCAGCAGAATAGTGATTTCAGTTCTGGTTGTATAACATAGGATGTAACTCAGGATCAGTAATGTAATGTATGTACACAGTGACCTCACCAGCAGAATAGTGAGTACAGCTCTGGAGTATTATACAGGATATAACTCAGGATCAGTACAGGATAAGTAATGTAATGTATGTACACAGTGATTCCTCCAGCAGAATAGTGAGTACAGCTCTGGAGTATAATACTGGATATAACTCAGGATCAATACAGGATAAGTAATGTTATGTACACAGTGACCCCACCAGCAGAATAGTGAGTACAGCTCTGGAGTATAATACAGGATATAACTTCGGATCAGTACAGGATAAGTAATGTAATGTATGTACACAGTGACCCCACCAGCAGAATAGGGAGTACAGCTCTGGAGTATAATACAGGATATAACTCAGGATCAGTACAGGATAAGTAATGTAATGTATGTACACAGTGACCCCACCAGCAGAATAGGGAGTACAGCTCTGGGGTATAATACAGGATATAACTCAGGATCAGTACAGGATAAGTAATGTAATGTATGTACACAGTGACTCCACCAGCAGAATAGTGAGTACAGCTCTGGAGTATAATACAGGATATAACTCAGGATCAGTACAGGATAAGTAATGTAATGTATGTACACAGTGATCTCACCAGCAGAATAGTGAGTACAGCTCTGGAGTATAATAAAGGATATAACTCAGGATCAGTACATGATGTTGTAGAAAATCTAGACTTGTAATAATTCGGGCTCAGTGGTGTCTGCCAGGATAGCGAATTCGCAATAGTTGATTAAACACAGACAGACAGTCAGTGATCCAGCAACTGATTCCTTCCTCCAGTATAGCAAAGAATCTCCTGGGGAGGTCAGTGTTCAGTTTATTTATGTACACAACAAAGAGGGAGGGGTTACAGTAGCCACTCCCACATATACAGTATCAGGTGTCACACCTACAGCCACTGTCTCAAAGGCACTCCCACAGTGGACACAGACAAGTTACAATATGGTTACAACATTGTGCACTGAGGCCTGCACGTCACTGACCACCAACACATCTGCAGCTGTGCCAATAGCCAATAGCAACAAACCACACTGCACAACATTACACTCACCATGAAGGCAATGTGACAAACAAGAAAATATTTCCACGACAATGATAAGTAATGTAATGTATGTACACAGTGACCCCACCAGCAGAATAGTGAGTACAGCTCTGGAGTATAATACAGGATATAACTCAGGATCAGTACAGGATATGTAATGTAATGTATGTACACAGTGACCCCACCAGCAGAAAAGTGAGTACAGCTCTGGAGTATAATACAGGATATAACTCAGGATCAGTGCAGGATAAGTAATGTAATGTATGTACACAGTGACCTCACCAGCAGAATAGTGAGTACAGCTCTGGAGTATAATACAGAATATAACTCAGGATCAGTACAGGATAAGTAATGTAATGTATGCACACTGTGACCCCACCAGCAGAATAGTGAGTACAGCTCTGGAATATAATACAGGATATAACTCCGGATCAGTACAGGATAAGTAATGCAATGTATGTACACAGTGACCTCACCAGCAGAATAGTGAGTACAGCTCTGGAGTATAATACAGGACATAACTCAGGATCAGTACAGGTTAAGTAATGTAATATATGTACAGTGACCCCACCAGCAGAATAGTGAGTACAGCTCTGGAGTATAATGCAGGACATAACTAAGGATCAGTACAGGATAAGTATATGAAATGTTTTTACACTAAATCTGTATCCGTTTGCTAAATCTAGTGCATTCTTAGGCTGCATGCACATCTCGTTTTTCACACACTGGCGCCGAATCCGGCTGGGGGAGGGGCAAACGGGGAGCTCCCGTAACCCAGCCGGATCAGCTCGTGATTCCATTTACTTTAATGAGCCGACCGGAGTCAAACGGTGACTCGGGTCGGCTTAGTTTTGACCTGTATGCGGTTTCCTGACCGGACCTAAAACCGTAGTATTCTACGGTTTTAGGTCCGGTCCAAAACCGCATATGGGTCAAAACTAAGCCGACCTGAGTCACCGTTTGACTCCGGTCGGCTCATTAAAGTAAATGGAGTCACGGGCTGATCCGGCTGGGGTACGGGAGCGCCCGGTTTGCCCCTCCCCCAGCCAGATCCGGCACCCGTGTATGAAAAACGAGATGTGCATGCAGCCTTAGACTGTGTAACCTGAGTTTATACTCAATACAGTTTTATTTATTTCCCTTATTGTATTGAGACCATAACTCTATGGAAAATTAATAGATAGCAAAAATATCAACATATAACACAATAGTTCATATCCATTTTATATTCCAGTGCGAAAATTATCATGCATAGAAGAGATAGGGCTGTTGTAACAAAAAACACACACACACACACACCAAAAAAAACAACTATGTGTATAAGTCCCCATGATCATGATAAACCTTTCTCTCCCTTTTTTTTTATAAAGCTTAAGGTTGTGATCGGTTATTGTTCTAACATAAGCAACAAAAGAAGACGTCCAGTTGGTTAATTTATAGCAGTAGGGTTGCTACTAAAATCGTCTCATATGTCTCAATGTCTTTATGAGGTTTATAAATAACAGAAAGATTCCCCTGTAACAGTATCTCACGTTCTGGATAATATCTACCTTGTTACCATTTTAACTCCTCCAATGTGTCGTCAATGTATCACCCTCTAATAAAATTTAGCAAGCCTGTAAATCTGACCTCATTGCATCTTCTGCTTCCAGTAGTCACCATCCTGTCCAGAGTACACTCAGATCGGAACGTCTATCCTTCTTCTGGGGTCCTGTTTGTTCACGTTTTGGAAAGAGAGTACTACAAGGGAGAATTCCCCCCTTATCCTAAACCAGGTATGGAAACATTTGGCAAAAAGGAAACAGCTTGGCCGGAAATATTTCAAGTGACACCTAAGGTATATAAAATGTAAAGGTCCGGTCAGACTTGAACTGGTTCTGGCGGAAAGGTTATGTTTTTTGGTATTTGGCTAAAACATCATTAATTGCTGTGAAGGCCCCCAGCCAATCACATTTTGTATTAGCCTCTATGTCTGGTCAGGTAGATATAAATTCCCAGCCAGATTGTCATTCCTTGCTTGTGCTTGAATCTGTCTGCACTAGCTATTATACTGCTCCAAGTTTGATCTTTTCTGTGTGTGCAGGCCTCGACCTGTGACAAGTTTATTCTTTGCTTAGTGATTTGGTACCTTTGCTACTATCTTGGTTGGCACTTGGCTTGTTAGACTACTCTCTATCAGTTTGTCTATTTATCCCCTGTGTTTTGTTCCTTGTACTTGCCTGTTAACCCTTTGTACCCTACCTGCTTCCCTCTGTACTGTGTTACGTGTGTGTACCTTGTTGTACCTTGTTACGTTGCTGAGAATAGGGACCGCCGTCCAGTTGAGGATTCGTTGTTTAGGACGGATACTCATGTAGACAGGGAAAGTGGCTGTGAGTGAGCTCAGGGCTGTGACAGAGATGCACAGGTCCCATGTCAGCACCAGGCAATCCACAATATGGGTAAGAATACCCTACACTGGGTAAACTAATTGTGGGTAGACATGCACACTATGACCCAGGGACCTACATAGTGTACACCTGAAGCCACCAATAGCACTTGCTTGATTATATGCAAATAATATTCATTTGTTTATGTTAAAATGTAAAAAAATATTGAAAATAGGGGGTTGTCTAGCTTATAAACCCCATTCTCCAGCTATTAGGACATTTGTGGGGGTTTCTATCTCTGAAGTGATAGCTTTCTTCGCAAATCAACGGCCACTGCGATGTCCTGCCTCTGCTGATGATTGGTGGAGCGGACCATCAGTCCTGAGACGAGTTTGCCTCAGAAGTCGGGGGCCAGATGGCTAAGAGGTTAGAGGTGCTCCCGCTTTGGAGATTGTGGGGGTTCCCAGAGGTTAGACCCCCCCAGTGATCAGATACTTATCCCCTATCATGTGGATAGGGGATATGTTTGTGTGACCAGAGAACCCCTTTAAACAGTAGTTAAAGGGGTATTCCCATCATAGATATTCCTGATGTGTCATAAACATCTAACAGATGTAGATCCCGCCTGTGGAACTTACATTTACTCCTGGGATAGGACCTGATCACACCTGATGAAACAAAGAAACAAGAGAGAGCTGTCCACCAATGTACAAATCAAGCCCCCCCCCCCCCCCCCCCCATTTACCTTGCATAGCATTAGACAAGCTACGGCTCTAGGCAAGCCAAGACCTTTTTCAATCCACTTATTTATTTTTTCCCTCCCATCTAGGTGAACTAAGCAATGATCCGATCACATTTAATACAAATCTAATGGGTTATCCAGATCGGCCAGGATGGCTGCGGTATATTCAGAGGACACCTTACAGTGACGGGGTGCTCTATGGGTCTCCGACATTTGAGAGTGTGGGAAAGCAGACGATTATAGAGGTACAAGGTCAATTTTTTTTACTGTTACTGTTTCATACGTCTCTTCCATGACTATATATCATTTTTTCAACCAATTTACAATTAGGCTGCGATTGGGAAACATTGGGCAGCCATCTTTATAGTGGTATCTCCTATCGTAAATTTGGTTTGTGTCATTTCTATTGACTTTAGTGAAAGTCGTGCACAAGGCATAGCCACATGAGCTAGACTGTTTTCATGACTCCTGAATTTAGGAGAGACTAAAACAACAAGGTAAATGAATCTAACCATTGTATTAAATGATCTGGTGAACTGTAAATTAAGTGGATAGATTTGTTCATCTCTAATTATTAGGGATTCTCTGTATTCGAAAATCCATTTTCAAAAAGCCTTCAAATGGTTGAACGTCGTTTCAGACAAATTCTTTCAATGGGGATGTGACGTCATGACCACACCCCTCGTGATGTCACACCACGCACCCTCAATGCAAGTCTATGGGAGGGGGCGTAGCGTCCGCCACGCCCCCTCCCATAGACTTGCATTAAGGGGGCGTTGCGTGACAGCACAAGGGGCGTGGCCGTGACTTCACCAGCCCCGCAGCCCATTCCAAGCATTCAGAACAAAATGTTCCAAACGCTGGGGCAGCGGAGTACCCCTTTAAGTAACATAGTATACTGTTACGACTTACTGTTACCTGCAAAATACAGTACCATGATGAGCGAAGAGAAGGATGTACAAAATGATTTCACCATATATGTAGATTCTAACGAGGATTTGTTACAATGGAGACTTCCTTTTACATTTTCCTTTCCATTTCCCTGCTGCCATCTCTGAAACGAAGCCGATGTTCGCAGGTTCTCTGCCGCCCCGCATGATATTATGTCCATAAGTGCTAAGCGGTAACTAGGAATTATGTCCCGTAATAACATATTATTTCTCCTTCCGCTCTGCCGGTTCTGTTCTTGGCATTGTCTAAGAGCCATAGTCTTAATCTACGACTTGTAAGAAGGAAAGCGGGCCGCACGTAGCTTCATTGAATGACTCCTGTAGATGTGAACGATGAGCGACTGATGTTAAACGCTCGGATGGAATTGAATTAATGAGGGTGGATGTATAGCCGGAGCGCAGCAGAGCGCAGCGCATCACACGCGGCCACTTCTCAATATTTTATTATCCACTTTGTTCTCGGGTTTGCTGGGCAACATTGGTTTCCTTAAAGGGGTACTCCGGTGAATTATAATTTTTTTAAATCAACTGGTGCCAAAACGTTAAACAGATTTAAAAATCTTAATCCTTCAGCTGCTGTATGCTCCACAGGAAGTTCTTTTCTTTTTAAATTTATTTCCAGTCTGACCACAGTGCTCTCTGCTGACACCTCTGTCCGTGTCAGGAATTGTCCAGAACAGGAGCAAATCACTATAGCAAACCTCTCCTGCTCTGGACAGTTCCTGACACGGACAGGGGTGTCAGCAGAGAGCACTGTGGTCAGACAGAAAAGAACTACACAACTTCCTTTGAAGCATACAGCAGCTGAAAGGATTCAAATTTTTAAATAGAAGACATTTACAAATCTGTATAACTTTCCGGCACCAGTTGATTTGGAAACATATTTTTTTTCCCCACCGGAGTACCACGTTAACTTCTTTCTCTAAGCCCAATGAGCAGCAATCCCATCTGTGCCCCCATACTCACCTCTCCATGTTCCCCTACAGTCATCTAGAGCAGTGTTCACCAACCTCGTCCTCATAGTCCACCAAACTTCCAGTTACCATATTGGAATAGAGTCCGGGACTGTTGGTGGACCATGAGAACTGGGTTGGGGACCTTGGGTCTAGAGATTCAGGATTGGCTTCTTATGGCCAGGTCTGACGCCTGAGGAAGAATCCATCAGAGGAAGCACAAAATGGTGACCATACCTCATCAGTCATATCCAATCCCTATGAGAATGGCTATGCATAGAAGTGTTCATATTAGTACCCTAATAATAATCCACTAGTGATCATCATACATTAAAGGGGTATTCTGGTGATAAACTATTTTTTTTCATATCAATTGGTTCCACAAAGTTAAACAGATTTGTAAATTATATAGGAAGAAATTGGGGTTCAGGGTCGTGAATATTGGAATAAAGATAGTTTATTAGAATAAATATAAAATGTGACTCACAGGGCCCGTGTGGGTCAGCAGGGACACAAGATGGCATACAATAAACTATAATTACCGTATAATGAATAAAATGGCAAAATAAATACCAATAATGGTAATAATAGTCCTTTTTCTTAAAATACTATAATGATGGTAAAAAGAGGAATAATAAAAATGAATAAAAATAAATAAAAAATGTGACCACACACTGGCAATAAGTTCGCCCTGCATGTGGTATTGTACAGTATAGTAAAATGTGTCTCTTATTAAATTCAGCGATGTAGATACAGTGGTCCCTCAACATACGATGGTAATCCGTTCCAAATGGACCATCGTATGTTGAAACCATCGTATGTTGAGGGATCCGTGCAATGTAAAGTATAGGACAGTGGTCTACAACCTGTGGACCTCCAGATGTCGCAAAACTACAACACCCAGCATGCCCGGACAGCCAACGGCTGTCTGGGCATGCTGGGAGTTGTAGTTTTGCAACATCTGGAGGTCCGCAGGTTGTAGACCACTGGTATTGGAGGTTATACTCCCGTGTCCCCGCCGCTCCGGACCGTCACCGCTGCCCTGGATGTCGCCTTCCATCGCTGTTGCCGCGTCCCCGAGGTATCCCCGAAACTCCGGCAAGGCCTCTGCTTCCCCGGCATCCTCGTTCTCTGTCGCCGCCATCACGTCGCTACGCACGCCGCTCCTATTGGATGACGGGACGGCGTGCACAGCGACGTGATGACGACGATGGAGAGCGCCGACGATGCAGGGGATCCTGAAGAGGACGCGCTGGAGCCCCGAGGACAGGTAAGTGATCGTCAGCGGACCACACGGGGCACCGTAAACGGCTATCCGGTGGCAGCTGAAGCAGTCTGCGATGCCGGATAGCCGTTTATGCGATGGCCCCGACATACAAAAGCATCGTATGTTGATGCTGCCTTCAACATGCGATGGCCTCTGAGAGGCCATCGTATGTTAAAATAATCGTATGTCGGGGCCATCGTAGATCGGGGGGGGGTCACTGTACCGGCAGTGTCCTCGTGTCGGGATGGCGCACACTGTCATGGGCTGATTGACAAGTTCAGTGATGCCGGTGAGTTAGGCGAATATAGTCCAATATTGTGCTGTATCCTATTACAGAATTAGTGGTCATACTTGTATTATGGCTGGACGCGTTTCAGGTCCCCCATAGGACCTTTCTTCAGCAGCTTCTATGTCAAGCTGCTGAAGAAAGGTCCTATGGTTATGCATAGGAGCAGGGCCGGTTCTGCCTCTTGATGGGGGCTCCTCTCTGCACACTGCAAGACAGTTAGTAGCCAGCACCACGTCACCCCAGTAGTAAGGTGATTACATGATGAGGAGGTTTGTTACAGTGTGTCACCCCAGTAGTAAGGTGATTACATGATGAGGAGGTTTGTTACAGTGTGACACCCCAGTAGTAAGGAGATTACATGAGGAGGAGGTTTGTTACAGTGTGTCACCCCAGTAGTAAGGTGATTACATGAGGAGGAGGTTTGTTACAGTGTGTCACCCTAGTAAGGTGATTACATGAGGAGGGGGTTTGTTACAGTGTGTCCCCCCAGTAGTAAGATGGAGCATGTAAAAAGGAGGAGCCAATGGGCAGGGTCAAGGGGTGGCAAAATTAGCTTTCGCCTAGGGTGGCAAAAATCCTTGCACCAGCCCTGCCTAGTAGTGTTCATATTAATACCCATAAAATTGTGCACTAGTGACCGTACATTAATACCAGCCATATCTAGGCCCTATTGCAATTAATAGCAGTGTTAATATTAGTACCCTTATAATAGTGCACTAGTGATCATACATTAAAGGGGTATTCCAGGAAAACACTTTTTTTTATATCAACTGGCTCCAGAAAGTTAAGCAGATTTGTAAATTACTTCTATAAAAAAAAATCTTAATCCTTTCAATAATTATCAGCGGCTGAAGTTGAGTTGTTGTTTTCTGTCTGGCAACAGTGCTCTCTGCTGACATCTCTGCTTGTCTCGGGTAGAATAGATTTGCTATGGGGATTTGCTTCTAAACTGGGCGGTTCCCAAGACACGTGTCATCAGAGAGCACTTAGACAGAAAAGAACAACTCAACTTCAGCAGCTCATAAGTACTGAAAGGATTAAGATTTTTTAATAGAAGTAATTTACAAATCTGTTTAACTTTTTGGAGCCAGTCGATATATATATATATATATATATATATATATATAAAAAGTTTTTTCCTGGATAACCCCTTTAATTCCAGCTATATATAAGCCCTATGAGAATTGCTATGCGTAGTAGTGTTTATATTAGTACCCTTATAATAGTGCACTAGTGACCATACATTAGTACTAACCCTATCTGTCTGATGGATGATAGTGCAGCTATTAGTACCTATATAATAGTGCTATATATGTGATATTGCTATGAATCCTATACATTGGCGACTATTCCGTCTCTCTCGTATGCTCGCTGACGTTCCCTCTCGCTGTCATACGTGTTCTGTGCGGAAGAACAAAATATTCTAATTAAAATCTTGACCTACTTCAGTTGCCGGGAGATGCTGATTATTTCGCTTGTCTCTCCCTCGGATCCGCGGAATATTGTTGTAGATTGTAATTACCGAGGTTTTTACTTTCATCGAGCCATTGGCAAGGAAAAATAAGAAAAAAAAGGAAAAAAAGCAATCAGGGTCACAGACAAATCCTTTGGATTCTTACATACATAGAAAGTAATTAGTCAACAATAAAAACTACCGCCAAGTAGTGAATACTCCCGTCATACAGTAGCATTACCGAAGTTACTCATTATTGATATAGAATCAGTAAGAAGATTTGTTACCATCTGACCATAGGGCAGTTCAGTAATCAGCTGTAAACTCTAAGGGGCACTTGACAGTAAGTGATCAATTTTCCCTGTAGCACCCCCGCAGGAGAAATCTGGCATTACACAATGCCTATTGAAATGAATAGGCCCTCCAGCTCTGATTGCTTGCTAGGTACAACAAAGCAAGGGATATTAAGCAGTGTTTCCCAACCAGTGTGCCTCCAGCTGTTACAACACTACAACTCCCAGCATGCTGGGAGTTGTAGTTTTGCAACAGCTGGAGGCACACTGGTTGGGAAACACTGCTGGAATGGATAGGTAGAAATTTGGGTAATATATATTTAAAATTAGCTAAAGGGGTAATATAAAACTATATATATATATATATATATATATATATATATATACAGCAACAGAAGAATGCAGCAGCACACTGCCAGCACAAGGATATAGGTGAAACATGAACATGCAGATAAAACATGGAGAGCTATACAGCTATGGTGTAATAGATGCAAATGTGAAACTATGAGATAGTGAGGCACTTAGCTCGCAAATTTGTCTCCGCCGGCGGTCAAATAGCTTGGACCGTCCCACCAAGTGCTGGCTGACTTATTCTTTGTCTATATATATATATATATATATATATCCATGTGGTGTTGCTTATTGCTTTATCGTATTTTTTTTTTTCTACAGATAACCGCCTACAATAGACGAACATTTGAGACCGCGAGACATAACCTTGTCATCAATATCATGTCAGGGGAAGGTAAGTTGGCATTGTAACCATAGTTATTGACTACAATGGCCCTGATTTACTATTGTAAACCCGACATATTTTGTCGGGTTGTACGCCAGAATTTGCGTCAGAATTGGAAAAAAAATAAAAATAAAAAACAGACTAACTCTCAATTTAACTGAGAAAACCCGAAAAAGTGGTGTGGACTTCGGGAAAAGTGGGTGTGGTCTCCTAAAAGGGGCGTGCCCCAGAAATTTTCACACGAAAAAAACACATATTTACTAAGGTTTCCACAGAAAATGTGGTGGATTTTAGTTGAGGAAAACCGGACAGATCAGAACATGTGCATAAAAGCAAAATGTAGGGAAACCTTAGTAAATATCATGGAAAAATAATTGTAGGGAATTAAAACTCACAAAGAAACCTACACAACACTCTTAGTAAATCAGGGACAATGGTTCTTATTTACTAAGAGTGGAGTGTCGGTTTGTGTTTTTGCAAGTCCTTTACTCCTTTTTTCTCTGATGCTATTTACTAATCTGTCGCCCAATTTCCCTTTCTTTCTGTCGTAGGTTTTTTTTCTGTCGCACAAAATGTATTCTGTGCGACAGAAAAAAGTCTCTGCAAATTCTGACTACATTAGTGCTTGTACTAGTACCCCCATCATGGAACAGGGTCTGTTCCATGTTGGGGGTAGTAGTAGAGGGGCTGAGGGATTGATCGCACTGGGTCTCACTTCTGAGACCCGATCCGATCAGATGTTATTAAGCAGGGGAGCGGGCGGCATGTTCCGATCCCCTGCAATGTACAGTAAACTTTCATTTTTAAATTCCCCACCAGGAGCCCTGAATGGCCGGACCGAGGAGCCAATCAGGGCTCCTGGCAGGGTTTTTAATATAGAAGCGCTGTGGTGGGCAAAGATGTATAGAATTGCTGGGGGGGTATATATCTGGCCCCTCCAGCGTTTCTATATATCTTTCCCCCTGCTGCGCTATATCAAACTTAGTGCCCGCTGTGCTTGAATAAATGTACTGCCCCCCCCAGCGCTATTATATATATATATACTGACCCCGCTGCGCATATACTGACCCCCACTGCGCATATTTATATATATATATATATATATATATATATATTGACCCCCCCCCCCCCAGCTGCGCATATTAATATTCATATTTTCTCCCTCCCCTGGCTGCCAATGAATGAAAACTCCATTAGCGGCGGAGTGGAAGGCTGCTGCCCGCTCACGCTGCTAAGAGTTTGTCATTCATAGCGGGCAGCAGCTGCATATCATGCTGTGGGGGTCAGACATATGGATATATGTCTGACCCTCACATAATACATATACAAATGCCGGCTCACCGCTATGAATGACAATGAATATCCATATGTCTGACCCCCACAGCATGATATGCAGCTGCTGCCCGCTATGAATGACAAACTCTTAGCAGCGTGAGCGGGCAGCAGCCTTCCACTCCGCCGCTAATAGAGTTTTCATTCATTGGCAGCCAGGGGAGGGAGAAAATATGAATATTAATATGCGCAGCTGAGGGGGGGGCAGCACATATAAATATGCGCAGCGTGGGTCCCCTGCTTAAAAACATCTGATCGGATCGGGTCTCAGAAGTGAGACCCGGTGCGATCAATCCCTCAGCCCCTCTACTACTACCCCCAACATGGAACAGACCCTGTTCCATGCTGGGGGTAGCAGGATTCACTCCGTTTTGAGAAATTTACCGACAGCTCTGAGCTGTCGGTTTTCTGTGAAGCAAAACTCACAGGTTTTCTTGTGAGTTTTCTTCACACTCGGAGTGTTTTTTCTCTTTTTGTCAGGAACACGCCCCTTTTGTCTGGAAAAACGCTCCTTTTGTTGTTGTTTTTTTTCACTCTGAGTGATTTTGATTTTGTCGGGTTGTGCGCCAGATTCTGGCGCAAATTCTGGCGCAGACAGAATTCTGGTGCAAAACCCGACAAAAAGTGTCGGGATCCTGTTAGTAAATGAGGGCCAATGTGTTAGTGGTTCACACCACGTTTTTACAATACAGTTCCCCTTTACGTTTTCAATTTGAAAACCATATGGAACCGTATTGAAAACCGTATGCCAAAAGATGCATCCGGTTGTGTCCGTTTTGCATCTTGTACGGTCTTGTCTGGTTTTTTTCCCGTATCCAAAACCATATCCTACCACGTTTTTGGTCCGGGTGAAAAACCGTATTGAAACCGTGTACGTTTTTTTAACATGGGAGTCAGTGGGAACCGTAGAGAATCGTATGAGCGTACGGTTGCATTCAGTTTGCACCATACAGTTTTTTACTTTGCACATGCGCAGTGTACACTGAAAGTTTTTTTCTTGGAATTTCAATCAAACAAGTATAACTTTATTCATAATGGAGTGAAAAGATAAAAATGTATCTGTTTTTTTTTATTTTTTATTTTTTTTTAAACAGATGCAAACGGACATAATTTTTCAAACCATATATGGGTTAAAATTAGTACACACGTTTTGATACAGTTTAGTCCACTTTTGAGGAATAGGTGCGAACAATGAGAAGGTCTACAAGTTATTATACTTACATACATTTGCTCTTTGCACTGTGGATGTTTACATGAAGGATACAATGCTTGTGTGTTTAGTTTTGTTAGATTTTGTTTGTCTATACTTGTCACCACATTTCATTTGAAAGAAATTCACTAGGTTCACTTATTTTTTCTTGACAGATGTGACATAATAGACAGAAGACAATATTATGTGACGTTACTGAGATGAGGTTTTGTAGAGCTGAGGCCATGGGAATGATGTTTGTGCCAAAACTTTTGTGTATTTAATAAAAAGTTCCCATCGCATTCATTTAGAAGAATATTAAAATAGCCGAGAACAACAGAACATTGTTCGGATATCAGAGAAATCTTTAGTAAGAAAGGGTTAAGTGACCCATTCACAATTGTCGACCTTTTTCACCACTGGACATTATTAACCCTTCTTGTAAAATGATTTACAGTAAATGTATTGCACGAACATAAAATGTCTTCACGTGACCAGGACAGATTTTTATGGAGTGGAATCAATGAAAAGTTCCACCGAATGACAGCAAGCCGAGATCTTGAGGAGTTGTATACTGAAAAATTGTAAAACATTTAATTATATACAGCACGACCTATGTTTGTTGAAAGCAAACTAGAGACAAGTGTGTTAAACTAGAGACTCGTCCCTCAGCCTTTTCAGAAGCTTCTGTATAGAAGCTGACTCGGAAGTTTGTCACATGACTAGAGATGAGCAAGTTAAAGGTTTTTTTTTTTTTGCTGCTCAGCGTTTGGAACAAATTGTCACGCCCCGTCCCCTCAATGCAAATCTATGGGAGGGATCGTGACGGCAGTTACGCCCCCTCCCATAGACTTGCATTGAGGGTGTGGGGTGTGATGGCATGAGGGGGCGGGGCTATGACATCACGAGCTTCCGGCACCTGCTCCAGCATTCGGAACAGTTTGTTTCAAACGCTGAGCAGTGGAGTACCCCTTTAAGCTCTCACCTTTGGGGTCGCCAAACTTCCCTTCCATGTCCTTAGGATAGAAAAAAAACAGACATTGTATCCAAAACAATTATTTGTGTCCTGGATGAAAGTCAACAGAAACCTATTAGTATTTCGATGATTCGGTCTGTAATGATCGTCAGACTGATCACATAGTGGAAGTTGTTGCATAGCACACCCTGAGAATAATATGCACCTATCAAGTGTTTCGGTATATAGACGACATTCCTATCACCTAATCAACCAGTCTGACACTGCTGCATAGATCCAAGTAGGAGAGTAGACCAAGGGGATGACCAAGGGGATGATGAGCGTTAAGTTGGAGGTTAGCTGGGAGTAGTAGTACTGAGGATATGTCATGTGGCAATCACAGTAATGCTTTTACCCTTAGAGGACGCATATATACCTGTATACCCTGACTGCCTGGTACTTGATGAATCAGGATGTGCATGTACGCCCTGAGTGGCATCGAAACTATAAAAGCTGTGCTCGCTTTATAGACCATGGCAGCTAATGGCAAACATTAGCGATCATGTTGATACCCACCTTTAGGCCTTCAGCATCTGAAGCATTAGGGGGCTTTGTCAGACTCATCGGACCACCTGCAGCGTGATTGTGGGGGTCTGATGAGTTAAGATGGTGGTTGGAGTTCTGTTTACCTGCTTTACCTGTTTTCCTGCTTTAAGGCGGGCTCCTGCTCTAAGGCGGGCTCCTGCTCTAAGGCCGGCTCCTGCTCTAAGGCCGGCTCCTGCTCTAAGGCTGGCTCCTGCTCTAAGACGGGTTCCTGCTCTAAGGCCGGGTCCTGCTCTAAGGCCGGCTCCTGCTCTAAGGCCGGCTCCTGCTCTAAGGCCGGCTCCTGCTCTAAGGCCGGCTCCTGCTCTAAGGCCGGCTCCTGCTCTAAGGCCGGCTCCTGCTCTAAGGCCGGGTCCTGCTCTAAGGCCAGCTCCTGCTCTAAGGCCGGGTCCTGCTCTAAGGCCGGGTCCTGCTCTAAGACTGGCTCCTGCTCTAAGACTGGCTCCTGCTCTAAGGCCGGCTCCTGCTCTAAGGCCGGGTCCTGCTCTAAGGCCGGGTCCTGCTCTAAGACTGGCTCCTGCTCTAAGACCGGCTCCTGCTCTAAGGCCAGCTCCTGCTCTAAGACTGGCTCCTGCTCTAAGACTGGCTCCTGCTCTAAGGCCGGCTCCTGCTCTAAGGCCGGGTCCTGCTCTAAGGCCGGTTCCTGCTCTAAGACTGGCTCCTGCTCTAAGACTGGCTCCTGCTCTAAGGCCGGGTCCTGCTCTAAGGCCGGGTCCTGCTCTAAGACTGGCTCCTGCTCTAAGACTGGCTCCTGCTCTAAGACTGGCTCCTGCTCTAAGGCTGGCTCCTGCTCTAAGGCCAGCTCCTGCTCTAAGACTGGCTCCTGCTCTAAGGCCAGCTCCTGCTCTAAGACTGGCTCCTGCTCTAAGGCCGGCTCCTGCTCTAAGGCCAGCTCCTGCTCTAAGACTGGCTCCTGCTCTAAGGCCAGCTCCTGCTCTAAGACCGGCTCCTGCTCTAAGGCCAGCTCCTGCTCTAAGGTGGGCTCCTGCTCTAAGGCTGGCTCCTCCTCTAAGGCCGGCTCCTGCTCTAAGGCCAGTTCCTGCTCTAAGGCCGGCTCCTGCTCTAAGGCCGGCTCCTGCTCTAAGGTGGGCTCCTGCTCTAAGGCCAGCTCCTGCTCTAAGGTGGGCTGCATTCTAGTAGATCGCCAATTCAATCATATTCAAGTAGATGGCCAATGTGACTGATCAGTGCTATGCCTATGCATCAGATTAGATAGATTGCTTGAAATAGTTCTCAATGAGAACTTTAAAACAAAAGAAAAAAAAGCAAAAGTAATAAAAAGTTTTATGAACGTGAATAAACCCCTCCTCAATAAAAAAATAAATCACCCTTTTTTTCCATTTTAATAAAAAAAAAGTTTACACCAAAGTCTAAAATTGCAGATTTTTGGTCAAATTATGTTTCAGAAAAATTTACTAAAAAAGGGATTATAAGGTCACATATATGCAAAAATCGCACCGATAAAAACTTCGGATCACGGCACAAAAAATGAGCCCTGATATGTGGAAAAATAAGAACGTTATAGAGGACAGAATTGGGAAATAGTAAATATACTAATTTTGTTTAAAAAGTTTGGCTTTTTTTTTTTTGTAAAAGTAATACAACAATAGTAAAGCATGTAAACGTGGGTATGATTTTAATCATAGTGACCCACAGAATAAAGAGAACATGTCAGTTTTACTGTAGAGTGTACAGCGTAAAAACAAAACCATCCAAAAGTGCAATTGGTCGTGCAAAAAACAAACCCTCATATGGCTCTGTGGATGGGAATATAAATGGCTCTTAGAAACGAGTCCGGTACTCCGGTGGAAGACTTTTTTTTTTTTTAATCAACTGGTGCCAGAAAGTTAAACAGATTTGTAAATTACTTCTATTAAAAAATCTTAATCCTTCCAGTACTTATTTGCACCTGTATACTACAAAGGAAATTATTTTCTTTTTGGATTTCCTTTCTGTCTGTCCACAGTGCTCCCTGCTGACACCTTTGTCAGTGTCAGGAACTGTCCAGAGCAGAAGAAAATCCCCATAGAAAGCCTCTCCTGCTCCGGACAGTTCCTAAAATGGACAGCAGAGAGCACTGTGGACAGACAGAAAAGAAATCCAAAAAGGAAATAAATTCCTCTGTAGTATTCAGCAGCTAATAAGTACTGGAAGGATTAATTTTTTTTTCTAGAATTAATTGACAAATCTGTTTAACTTTTTGGCACCAAGTCATTTAAAAAAAAAATTATATTTTCCATGGAGTACCCCTTTAAGGGTAGGGTCACATGTAGCACAACCGCAGCGGGTTTCCTACGTGTGCCCCTACCCTTAAGGGGTTAAAATACACGGGAGCAACACAGAGAATCTACCAACTAACAAAAAGGACTTTTGATGCACGCATTAGTAAGTGCTCTCTTTATCTACTGGACTGGACAGGTAATTGTAGTATACACTTTTTGTCCCCTTATCTTACATGTAAATGGTAAAATAAGATTTATATGTCCTGAGGGACTATAATATGTACAGTACGGTGTCTTATATTGATTTAGTCATTTTTAGTAATTATTTTATTTTTTTTCTATTCTATGAGCAGATTTTCCACTTCCTTACCAAGCTGAGTTCTTTATTAGAAATATGAACGTAGAAGAAATGTTAGCCAGTGAAGTTCTGGGAGATTTTCTCGGAGCCGTGAAAAACATCTGGCAACCGGATCGCCTCAATGCTATTAATATCACGTCAGCACTGGACAGGGGAGGACGGGTACCACTCCCCATCAACGATATGAAAGAAGGGTAAGATGAAATGCTCTGTGCTGTCTTAGTACATTATCTGTTTTTGAAATATGCTTTATGGAAGCCTTCTGACTTTAGAGGAGAGCTGCTTTGACTTAAAGGGGTTATCCAGGTTCACAATATATAGGGGAAAAAAATAGGGGATACTCACCTACCCTGTCCTCCTGCAGCTCCCAGTCTTACGTCATCAGATCCTTCCCTTGTTTATGCCTCTCAGATGCCTCAGCAGGGGTACTTCAGTGGAAAACTTTTTTAATTTTTTATTATCAACTGGTACCAGAGCGTTAAACAGATTAGTAAATTACTTCTAGTAAAAGATCTTAATCCTTCCTATTACTTATTAGCTTATTAATCCTTCCAGTACTTACAGTGAAAATTCTTTTCTTTTTGGCACTCTCTGCTGACATCTCTGTCCATTTTAAGAGCTGTCCAGAGTAGAAGAAAATCCCCATAGAAAACATACGCTGCTCTGGACAGTTCCTAAAATGGACAGAGATGTCAGCAGAGAGCTCTGTGTTCCAAAAAGAAAAGAATTTCCCCTGTAGTATTCAGCAGCTAATAAGTACTGGAAGGATTAAGATTTTTTAATAGAAGTAATTTACAAATCTGTTTAACTTTCTGGCACCAGTTGGGTTAAAAAAAAAAAGTTTTCCACCGGAGTACCCCTTTAACCAATCACTGGCTGAGGCTGAACACTGCTTCAGCCAATAGCGGTGACAAAAGGAAGACTGGACGACATTAGACTGGCAGCTACGGGGAAACAGGGTAGGTCAGTATCACTTCGGGTAAAACTGATTAATAGTATTTATACATATTGCAGGGCCTATAGACGAGGCGCATGAAATAAGGATTTTGTTATGCTCTACCCCCTCAAGCTATACATTAGGCATATCCCGGTGTTGCCCGATGGGTTCAAGGACCTGTGCAAGTACCTGTCATATTACAGAAAACAATAATGCTTCTATTTGTTACTCACTAGGTCATGTAGATGCTTTACATGTCCTTTTTTATCTGACTCGCTTATGTATTTGGCTCACAAATCCCTCTGTTCTGGTGTACACTGCTCAGGAAGGGGCGTGTCCGAGTCAAGCACTGAGCCCGCCCTCACTCACCATGCATTAACTTCCTCCCTGAGTCTGCTGTGCTGGGTCTCTTTATCCAATCACTGCAGGCTGCTCTGTAACCCCCTCCTCTCTGTTTTCATGCTGCATTCTGATAGGACAGGAGTGAGCATAGAGGATTGCTAGTCCCGCCCTCACTTACTGGACTTTGTCTCAGTCTGAGCTTAAGCTGGGACAAGGATGAAATTAGGGCAGAAATCACCTATTAGTATGTTTTCGGAGTACCTGGAGGAAACTTGCGCAAACAGAGGGAAAACATACAAACTCCTTGAAGATGGGTTGGTGGGATTTGAACTCCGGACCCCAGCGCTGCAAGAAAACAGTTCTAACCAATGAGCCTCCAAACTGCAGTACTATGATATTCATACAACTGCCCATAAGCCTATTTTCAGGCTTCCTAAAGGCCTCCGGCTTGCGTAAAGGTCTAAGACAGTGTTTCCCAAACAGGGTGCCTCCAGCTGTTGCAAAACTACAACTCCCAGCATGCCCAGACAGCCAAAGGCTGTCTGGGCATGCTGGGAGTTGTAGTTTTGCAACAGCTGGAGGCACCCTGGTGGAGAAACACTAATTTAAAGGGGTACTCCGCCCCTAGACATCTTATCCCCTATCCAAAGAATAGAGGATAAGATGTCAGATCGCCGGGGTCCCGCTGCTGGGTACCCCGGGGATCGCTGCTGCAGCACCCCACTATCATTACTGCGCAGAGCGAGATCATACTGCACGTAATGACGGGCGATACAGGGGCCGGAGCATCGTTACGTCATGACTCCGCCCCTCGTGACGTCACGGCCCGCCCCGTCAATACAATTCTATGGGAGGGGGCGTGGCAGTTGTCACGCCCCCTGCCATAGACTTGCATTAAGGGGACGGGCCGTGACGTCATGAGGGGCGGAGCCATGACGTAACGATGCTCCGGCCCCTGTATCGCCCGTCATTACGTGCAGAATGATCTCGCTCTGCGCAGTAATGATAGTGGGGTGCTGCAGCAGCGATCCCCGGGGTACCCAGCAGCGGGACCACGGCGATCTGACATCTTATCCCCTATCCTTTGGATAAGGGATAAGATGCCAGGGGCGGAGTACCCCTTTAAGAGGTGGTATCTGTATCTATATCTATCAGACACTGATCTTAAATGTTGGAGATGGGAATGCCCCTTTATAAATATGTCCTTGTATTTTCTAGTGTCTATGTAATGGTCGGAGCGGACGTCCCGTTCTCGTCATGTCTCCGTGAAGTTGAAAACCCACAGAATCAGCTGAGGTGCAGCCAAGAGATGGAACCCGCCATAAGTTGCGATAAAAAGTTTCGGGCACAATTCCACATAGACTGGTGTAAGATTTCACTGGTAAGATTACATTTTTTTTTTTAAATCAACTGGTGCCAGAAAGTTAAACAGATTTGAAATTGACATCTATTAAAAAATCTTAATCCTTCCAGTACTTATTAGCTGGTGAATACTACAGAGGAAATTGTTTTTGGAACACGGAGCTTTCTGCTGACATCATGACCACAGTGCTCTCTGCTGACATCTCTGTCCATTTTAGGAACTGTCCAGAGCAGCATATGTTTGCTATCGGGATTTTCTCCTACTCTGGACAGTTTTTAAAATGGTCAGAAATGTCAGCAGAGAGCACTGTGGTCATGATGTCAGCAGAGAGCTCTGTGTTACAAAAAAAGAAAATAATTTCCTCTGTAGTATTCAGCAGCTAATAAGTACTGGAAGGATTAAGATTTTTTTAATACACGTAAATTGCAAATCTGTTTAACTTTCTGGCACCAATTGATTTAAAAAAAAAAAAAAAAGTTTTCCACCGGAGTACCCCTTTAAAGGGACATTCCAGAAAAATGTACTTACTGCTTGTCCCTGCCTCAATGGTATTTTAGATAGCGGCCTATTCTGTCTACCATGTGTCCCTGCTTAAGTGTAAGGGATTTACACATTTATGGTTAAAAGGGTTGTGTACAGTCTAGCCAGGAATTCAGTCAACACTATATTCCTCCCATATTCCTCCCACTACACATCCTATAATGGTCCTGTCTGGTGTACATCCTGTAATGGACATCCTGTTCCTGTGTACACTCTAGCCAGGAATTCAACAAACTCTATCTTCTTCCCACTACATTATATTGACTATAACCCCTCCTACATAGTTGGAGGAAGATAGAGTTGGCTAAATTTCCAGCTAGAATGCACACAGGAATAGGAAGTCAGTTACAGTGTACACCATACAGGATGTTGGACTGAAGACAGCAGAGCAGACAGTTTTTATCAAAAGCAGAAAAAACACCCACAGACAGACCATAAAATTACCTTATTTATCAATATCTGTGCAGAATAGGTTCCATTGTTGGTCAACGCCTTTATATTTATGGCTATTATTAACAGATAACTAGGGAAAAACCAGGAGATCCTTTTACCACTTAGGTCCTTGAAAATAAGACATTCCTTACTCAGTCTAACCAAAGTTAAAGGGGTACACCGGCACTTAAAACGTATCCCCTATCCAGAATGGGGCCCTGCTGAATGGAGTGATGTGTCGGGATGTGCTCCATGCATTGTCAATGGGAGCACTGGAAATACCCAAGTACATCTTCTGGAAATCGTGCCAGAAAGTTAAACAGATTTGTAAATTACTTCTATTTAAAAATCTTAATCCTTCCAGTACTTATCAGCTGCTGTATGCACCACAGGAAGCTCTTTTATTTTTGAATTTCCTTTCTGTCTGACCACAGTGCTCTCTGCTGACACCCCTGTCCATTTTAGGAACTGTCCAGTGCAGGGTAGGTTTGCTATGGGGATTTGCTCCTACTCTGGACAGTTCCTAAAATGGACAGAGGTGTCAGCAGAGAGCACTGTGGTCAGACAGAAAGGAAATTCAAAAAGAAAAGAACTTCCTGTGGAGCATATACCAGCTGATAAGTGCTGAAAGGATTAAGATTTCGAAATAGAAATTATTTACAAATCTGTTTAACTTTCTGGCACCAGTTCATGATTTAGGACATACATTTTTAAGTGCTGGAGTTTCTTTTAAAGGGGTACTCCCCTGGAAAAAAATGTTTCTTTTAAATCAACTGGTGCCAGAAAATTAAACAGATTTGTAAATTACTTTGATTTAAAAATCTTAATCCTTCCAGTACTTATCAGCCGCTGTATGCTCTACAGGAAGTTATTTTCTTTTTGAATTTCCTTTCTGTCTGACCACAGTGCTGAGAGGTGTTAGCAGAGAAAAGAAAAGAACTTCCTGTGGAACATATACCAGCTGATTAGTACTGGAAGGATTAAGGATTTTGAAATAGAAGTAATTTACAAATCTGTTTAACTTTCTGGCACCAGTTGATTAAAAAAAAAAAAAATTTTCAGGGGAGTACCCCTTTAATACAATATGCATGTGATGTCCTTGTAAAATGTCAGTACAGTATGTATCAGTATTATATGGTTACTGTGGCGACAATTTGTAAGTAAGAGCTCAATCGTTGAATGCAGCAGCTCTCTCTCCCCCTCTCCAAGCGGGAAGTCACAGCACTGGTCAAAACTGGTCCTGTCTATGGTCACTAGAAATATTTTTTCTTCCCCATGGCCTTTATGGGCATTCTTGTATATGGTATATAGCAGTGGTCTTCAACCTGTGGACCTCCAGATGTTGCAAAAACTACAACTCCCGGCATGCCCGGACAGCCGTTGGCTGTCCGGGCATGCTGGGAGTTGTAGTTTTGCAACATCTGGAGGTCCGCAGGTTGAAGACCACTGGTATATAGTATATGTATATGTTTGTTTCAGGTGGATAAGAATAAACAAATACTGATCACTCAAGAAGTGGCGCGGGGTGAGGGCATCCTTCCCGACGCAGGGGAGTACAAACCTCCATCCGAGACACTGAAGAGTCGAGACTATCGCGCGGACTTCCTCATCACCCTGGCAGTGCCCTCTGCCGTTGCCCTGGTGATGTTTGCCATACTGGGTTACATCATGTGCTGTCGGAGGGAAGGAATGTGAGTACCCCGCTTATATCTGCCTGTAACATATACACACAACACATACATATCCGGATATATCTCTGTGCACTTTAATTCCTGGATGTTTTTGGACATGTTTTTGGATTTCCTTTCTTCTGGATCAGCGATAGGTTGAACATTCCTTCTGCAAGAGAGTATGACTTAGAAATCGGTCACATGAATGACTTTCCTTTATATGGGTACGTTCAGACGAGCGGATCCCCAGCGCGTATTATGCTGCGGATCCGCCACTACATGTGCCTGGCCGGAGAGGCAATATGCAAGCAGACACACTGAAGCGATGTGCGAGTCAATGCGCATGCGCGGTGTACTCACACATTGCTCTATGAGCTAGGCCGACAGCTGCCGCAATGTGTACACTGCGCATGCGCGCTGCAACTCGCGCATCGCAGTGTGTATGCTCGTAGCGGTGTATTGCCGCTCCGAGCAGGCACCTGTAAAGGCAGCATACAGCGGTCCTTCAGCGGCGAATCCGCAGAGTAATACGCGCTGGAGATCCACTCATCTAAAAGTACCCTATCAGTGGTCTCCAATCCGGTCTTTAAGGCCCACCAACATATTGGGTTACTCCCAGGCGGTCAAGTCTTGGGGAAAAAAAGTGTGGGAACTCACCCAAGATATCCACTCAAGGGCTGGTCCTGAAGGACTCCTGTTAATAGGAACAGTGTTCCTGCTGTTGAAAAAGTGCAGGAACTCAGTTCCTATGTGTTCCTAAAAGATTTGAACCCTGGTTACTCCATTTGGAACAGAAAAGGGGAAAAAGTCTACTTCTGGACTCTTGGTGGCCTTGAGAACCAGGTTGGGATCTCTGCTCTATATGTATCTATGGACTATGAGTGGATCACGCAAAAGTTGGTAATAAAGGTAATAAAGGGATGAAATTACCCGTATATGAAATAAATTGTGATTGTTTTGGCTTGGGCATCGGGTAAAGGCCAAAAATTTTACAGGTCTTCCAAGTTGGCTTCCACCATTCACCAAACTAATACATAATCCTTAAAGGGGTACTCCGCCCCTAGACATTTATACCCTATCCAAAGGATAGGGGATAAGATGTCAGATCGCCGTGGTCCCGCTGCTGGGGACCCTGGGGATCGCTGCTGCAGCACCCCGCTATCATTACTGCGCAGAGCGAGATCGCTCTGCACGTAATGACGGGCGATACAGGGGTTATACAGCAATACAGCGTCGTTACGTCATGGCTCCGCCCCTCGTGATGTCACGGCCCGCCCCCGTCAATACAAGTCTATGGGAAGGGAGCGTGGCGGTCGTCACGCCCCCTGCCATAGACTTGCATTAAGGGGACGGGCCGTGATGTCATTAAGGGGCGGAGTCATGACGTCACGCTGCTCCGGGCCCCTGTATCGCCCGTCATTACGCACAGAGCGAACTCGCTCTGTGCAGTAATGATGGCGGGCTGCCGCAGCAGCGATCCCCCGGGTCCCCAGCATAGGGGATAAGATGCCAGGGACGGAGTACCCCTTTAAAGGGGTACTCCACTGGCCAACATGGAGCTAAATGTTCCAAATGCTGTTTTCATGCTGCGGGGGTCGGCTACGCCCCTCGTGATGTCATGGCCACGCCCCCTCAATACAAGTCTATAGACTATAGACTTGTATTGAGGGGGCGTGGCCGTGACATCATGAAAACAGCGTTCAGAACATTTAGTTCCACGCTGGCCAGTGGAGTACCCCTTTAATAGAGGATTGTCTAATCTAGTTGTTGAAGACTGTTACGTTGATGTATAACCATGATATGGTGTTACGACTGGTGGCAGCACCAAAACACCCGGTGGTAATGCTCAGGTCTCATGTTTGGTATGCTTGGTCTTGTGTAGACAAGAATTTATCTATTTAAGAAAGACCAGAAGCATCCAAGGCAACGAGAAGAAGTGGAGTATGGATGGTCAAGCACTCCTACTGTTTACAGCTGGGCGAAGCCTTGGGGATGAATGGCACCTACATCCGGCTTTAGTGACTTATAAACTTGAATGCAGCGTAAAATCATTGCCTTATAATGCCATATAATAAGACGGCTATTCAGTGTCTATATAATGCAACAACAAATGAGTTACATGACGCAGCCAGTGCCTATATATATGATCATACTGGATGCACAAAAGGCATTATAGAGAGAAAAACCAAATAAAGCAACCATAGAACAGTATCCAATAGCTCCATACAGTGACCATAGAACAGTATCCAATAGATCCATACAGTGACCATAGAACAGTATCCAATAGATCCATACAGTGACCATATAACAGTATCCAATATATCCATACAGTGACCATATAACAGTATCCAATATCTCCATACAGTGACCATATAACAGTATCCAATATCTCCATACAGTGACCATATAACAGTATCCAATATCTCCATACAGTGACCATATAACAGTATCCAATATCTCCATACAGTGACCATATAACAGTATCCAATAGCTCCATACAGTGATAATATAACAGTATCCAATAGCTCCATACAGTGAAGATATAACAGTATCCAATAGCTCCATACTGTGATGATATAACAGTATTCAATAGCTCCATACAGTGACCATTTAACAGTATCCAATAGCTCCATACAGTGACCATATAACAGTATCCAATATCTCCATACAGTGACCATATAACAGTATCCAATAGCTCCATACAGTGATAATATAACAGTATCCAATAGTTCCATACAGTGAAGATATAACAGTATCCAATAGCTCCATACTGTGATGATATAACAGTATTCAATAGCTCCATACAGTGACCATATAACAGTATCCAATATCTCCATACAGTGACCATATAACAGTATCCAATATCTCCATACAGTGACCATATAACAGTATCCAATATCTCCATACAGTGACCATATAACAGTATCCAATATCTCCATACAGTGACCATATAACAGTATCCAATATCTCCATACAGTGACCATATAACAGTATCCAATATCTCCATACAGTGACCATATAACAGTATCCAATATCTCCATACAGTGACCATATAACAGTATCCAATATCTCCATACAGTGATAATATAACAGTATCCAATATCTCCATACAGTGATGATATAACAGTATCCAATAGCTCCATACAGTGATAATATAACAGTATCCAATATCTCCATACAGTGACCATATAACAGTATCCAATAGCTCCATACTGTGATGATATAACAGTATTCAATAGCTCCATACAGTGACCATTTAACAGTATCCAATAGCTCCATACAGTGACCATATAACAGTATCCAATATCTCCATACAGTGACCATATAACAGTATCCAATAGCTCCATACAGTGATAATATAACAGTATCCAATAGTTCCATACAGTGAAGATATAACAGTATCCAATAGCTCCATACTGTGATGATATAACAGTATTCAATAGCTCCATACAGTGACCATATAACAGTATCCAATATCTCCATACAGTGACCATATAACAGTATCCAATATCTCCATACAGTGACCATATAACAGTATCCAATATCTCCATACAGTGACCATATAACAGTATCCAATATCTCCATACAGTGACCATATAACAGTATCCAATATCTCCATACAGTGACCATATAACAGTATCCAATATCTCCATACAGTGACCATATAACAGTATCCAATATCTCCATACAGTGACCATATAACAGTATCCAATATCTCCATACAGTGACCATATAACAGTATCCAATATCTCCATACAGTGACCATATAACAGTATCCAATATCTCCATACAGTGACCATATAACAGTATCCAATATCTCCATACAGTGACCATATAACTGTATCCAATATCGCCATACAGTGATAATATAACAGTATCCAATATTTCCATACAGTGATGATATAACAGTATCCAATATCTCCATACAGTGACCATATAACAGTATCCAATATCTCCATACAGTGACCATATAACAGTATCCAATAGCTCCATACAGTGATGATATAACAGTATCCAATAGCTCCATACAGTGATAATATAACAGTATCCAATAACTCCATACAGTGACCATATAACAGTATCCAATAGCTCCATACAGTGACCATATAACAGTATCCAATAGCTCCATACAGTGATAATATAACAGTATCCAATAGCTCCATACAGTGATGATATAACAGTATTCAATAGCTCCATACAGTGACCATATAACAGTATCCAATATCTCCATACAGTGACCATATAACAGTATCCAATATCTCCATATAGTGACCATATAACAGTATCCAATATCTCCATACAGTGACCATATAACAGTATCCAATATCTCCATACAGTGACCATATAACAGTATCCAATAGCTCCATACAGTGACCATATAACAGTATCCAATAGCCTCATATAGTGACCATGTAACAGTATCCAATAGCTCCATACAGTAATGATATAACAGTATCCAATAGCCTCATATAGTGACCATATAACGGTATCCAATAGCCCCATACAGTGACATATACATTTATCCAGTAGCTCCATGCAGTGATGATATAACAGTATTCAATAGCTCCATACAGTGACCATATAACAGAATCCAATATCTCCATACAGTGACCATATAACAGTATCATATATCTCCATACAGTGACCATATAACAGTATCCAATAGCCTCATACAGTGACCATATAACGGTATCCAATAGCCTCATACAGTGACATATACATTTATCCAGTAGCTCCATGCAGTGATGATATAACAGTATCCAATATCTCCATACAGTGACCATATAACAGTATCCAATATCTCCATACAGTGACCATATAACAGTATCCAATAGCTCCATACAGTGATGATATAACAGTATCCAATATCTCCATAAAGTGATGATATAACAGTATCCAATAGCTCCATACAGTGATGATATAACAGTATTCAATAGCTCCATACAATGACCATATAACAGTATCCAATAGCCCCATAGAGTGGCCATATACTTTTATCCAGGAGCTCCATCCAGTGACCATATAACAGTATATCCAATAGCCACATACAGTCGCCATATACATTTATCCAATATCTACATACAGTGACCATATAACAGTATATCCAATAGCCACATACAGTCGCCATATACATTTATCCAATAGCCCCATACAGTGACCATATAACAGTATATAGTGCCATACAGTGGCAGGGAAGTGAGGTCACCACATGCTCTTCTCATATACATTTTGGGGCATATTTTAATTGCAACCAGAACAGATATGAATAAGCAATCCCCGTATTGAACTCTACAATAGAATATATTAGGGTTAGTGCCATCAGATATTTTGAAGGTGTTCCCCTTAGTTTTGGAGGGAGCACCCT
The DNA here is from genome assembly GCF_029499605.1 of Hyla sarda. NCBI lineage: Eukaryota > Metazoa > Chordata > Amphibia > Anura > Hylidae > Hyla > Hyla sarda. Next base: position 22,287,287 of record NC_079193.1, read on the forward strand.
GGTTGGGAAACACTGTCCTAGGACATCCTAATATCAGATTGGCTGGGGCCCCTGCTGATCTGTCTGCTTCTCTGTTTCACAGAACAGTTCTGTAGTTTTGGTGGTTGCTGCACCTGATATTACAGCTCAGAGCCATTCAAGTGCAATACCAGGTGCAGCCACTAGGGAAAGGGTTGCACTGTTCTCAATTAAAATGAAGGGGATGCAATGATGGGTGGAATGGTGCAGCCCCTTCAGTTGATTGTCAGGCGGGCACATTTACACATAGCTGGCTATTGATGATCAATCCTATATCTGGGATAATAACAAACTGTGTGGGGTATATAAAGAGTGTTTTATCATCTGTGCAGTAGTTCAGAGCTCCATTATATGTAGGGGCCCCTATGGCAGACATAAGTTTCTCTGACGGCATTCAGAAGATTACACTAGTAGAGGGATAATGGGTGTTTTTCCATTGCCAGTTTATCCAGAAAGACTTAAACAGAGCCAATTTCTTCCATAAACAGTGCTACCCCTGTCCTCAGCTTGGGTATGGAATTACAACTTGGCTCCATTAAAGGGGTACTCCCCTGGAAAACTTTCTTTTTAAATCAACTGGTGCCAGAAAGTTAAGCAGATTTGTAAATTACTTCTATTTAAAAATCTTAACCCTTCCAGTACTTATCAGCTGCTGCATGCTCCACAGGAATTTCTTTTCTTTTGAATTTCCTTTCTGTCTGACCACAGTGCTCTCTGCTGACACCTCTGTCCATTTTAGGAACGGTCCAGAGTAGGAGCAAATCCCCATAGCAAACCTATCCTGCTCTGGACAGTTCCTAAAATGGGCAGAGGTGTCAGCAGAGAGCACTGTGGTCAGACAGAAAAGAAATTAAAAAAGAAAAGAACTTCCTCTGTAGTATACAGCAGCTGATAAGTACTGGAAGGGTTAAGATTTTTTTTATAGAAGTAATTTACAAATCTATTTATTTAACTTTCTGGCACCAGTTGATTTAAATTTTTTTTTCTTCCAGGGGAGTACCACTTTAACTTCAATGGAACTGAGCTGCAATACCACACACAACCTAAGGACAGTGGTGGCACTGTTTTTGGAAGAAATCAGCTCTCTTTTCCACTTTCTGGATCATCTGGCATCTGACATAAAAAGAAAATGAAGCAAAATCGACTTCCTTATAAATGGCCTACCGTTTTGTGTATACAGCTCCTTCACCGACCCTGTGTACAGTCTGCTCCTGCAGTCGGGGACCAAGCCTAGGGTCATGGATGCCTGGGTGCAGGTTTGTTTTGGGTGTCCAATGGTGGTCTAAGTTTTATAACTATGTCCTTCCCTTCACAAATGTCCATGAAAAAAAGGGGACACAACCAGCAGAAACCCAAGTGTGGTGATGTCTGACGTGACGTCACCGCTGAATGTAGTAGCCCACCCTAATCCTGATAAAGAAAAGTGCCAAATGAAGGTCCCCTCCGGAGTTAAAGGGGTTGTCCAGGAATAGTAAACCAGAGCTTATTTATTCCAAAAACAGCGCCACCCCTATCCTCATGTTGTTTATTACAACCTGTCTCAAGTCACTTAAAGGGGTACTCCACTGCCCCAGCGTCCGGAACATTTAGTTCTGAACGCTGGTTGCGGGCTATGAGGGTTGTGACGTCACGGCCACGCCCCTCAATGCAAGTCTATGGGAGGGGGCCGTGACGACCGTCACGCCCCCCCTCCCATAGACTTGCATTGAGGGAGGGTGGTCGTGACATCACTAGGGGGCGTTGCCGTGACGTCACCACCCTCGCAACCCACAACCCAACGTTCAGAACTAAATGTTCCGGACGCTGGTGCAGTGGAGTACCCCTTTAAATGGAACTAAGCTGTATACCACGAGCAATCTGAGGTCATGGGTGGCGCCGTGTTTGGAAGAAGTTAGCTCTGGTTTTCTATAACCGGACAACCCCTTCAATAGTATGGCGAAAGTGTGCCGTACTGTAGCAGCCAGAACAGCGCTAATGTTTTCGTCGGCACCTGCTCCTCAATTCAGCCGGGCCAGACTAGTTTAAAAAAAAAACTTTTTAAACTCTTTCGGGGAGATTCATCAAAACCTGTGTAGGGAAAAATTTGCCCAGTTACCCATAGCAACCAATCAGATCTCTTCTTTCATTTTTAAAGAGGCGATCTAATTGGTTACTATGGGCAACTGGGCAACATTTCCTCTACACAGGTTTTTTTAAAATCTGCCCATTTGAGCTTAAAACCCTCGTGCCCCCACCTCAGCACGGTCCTGCCTGCAGTCATGTCTCTCTACTCCCTCTTCTTCCTAATCTATACTTAGGGTTCAGACAAGCAGATTTCCAGCGTATTTTACGCTGCAGATTCGCCGCTGAAGGACCTCTGTATGGTGCCTTTACATGTGCCTGCTTGGAGCTGCAATACGCCGCTACGTGCAGACACACTGAAGCTATGTGGGAGTCGCTGCGCATGCGCGGTGTACTCGCACACATTGCGGCCACTCCCCCTGCTCAATGAACTAGGCCGAGAGCTGCCACGATGTGCGAGTATATACTGCGCATGCGCGCGGCGACTCACAGTGTGTCTGCTCGTAGTGGCGTATTGCCGCTCCGAGCAGGCACATGTAAAGGCAGCATGTAGAGGTCCTTCAGTGGTGGATCCGCAACAAAATAGGTGCAGAAAATCCGCTCATCTGAACTTACCCTAAAGGGAACCTTTAGCATGAAACAGGTGCAGGGAGCGCGATCCTGAGACACTATTGAGGGGATTTATCAAAACTTGTGCAGAGGAAAAGATGATCAGTTGCCCATAGCAACCAATCAGATCGCTTCTTTCATTTCTTTAGAGGCCTTTTCAATAATGAAATAAGCGATCTCATTGGTTGCTATGGGCAACTGGTTAACTGGTCAACTTTTGATAAATCTTCCCCCTATGATTTGTAAAGTCTGAAAACATCTCGCCGGAACCTGCGATAGTAGTCAATGGGCCAGGTCCCTGCCTCTGCTCTCCGCCTTGTTTGCTCTGAGCGACGTCACTTAGGCCCCAACATGGCCACCTGTGACTACTCACCCAGGTCCTGGTGGCTTTTTTAAACTATGATTCCTCTGAAGTCAGCCATTGTGTGTCAGGATCGCGCTCCATGCGCACCCGATTCATGGTGCCCAAAATTTGAGTGACATAAAACAGGTGACAGGTTCCCTTTAACAAACTTGACAGCAGGAACACACTTCACAAAGTCTGTAACCATGGTGACACATAGCGCTGTATAAAGCTGTATACACAAAACGGTAGTACCTTTATGCACTGTTCCTTTCTTACGTATATATTTTTTTAATTTTAGAATCATAGAACCACAAGAGTTAAATAAAAGTTGACTGAACAGGTGGACCCCCCCCCCCCCCTTTAAATCACATGACCCCAGGGAGAAGCATGGTATTTATACATGTATTACGTCTAGGTTCACCTGTCAGAGGTTGTTAATGTAACATTTGAGTGATTCGTGAGAGGACGGTTTTGTTGAAGCTTTGGCGCCACGTTTCTGGGGAAGGTAAATGGTAAAATGGAGAAATGTTTAGCCTCAATAAGCAGCAAGTAACAGCGATACAACCATCCTTCGAACATCTTGCTTCCATTATGTCATGCGGTTTATTTCTTTAACCTTCATATATTTTGTTGTCTACATTATTGTCTTTGCATTTGTCATCCTTCCATTTTTTTTTAATAATATTTGCAGTTTGTTTTATGAACATTTGCTTCACTGAGATCCAGAGTGACCCCCTTATCTTCTGCCAATGAGAAGAACTAAGATCATCTCCATGTCAACAAAAAAGTGGTGTTAATACCAGAGAAAAACTGAAATGTACAGTATCTGACATAAGTGAGTCCACCTCATATACAGTATATATATATATATATATATATATATATATTTATAATGTATGTGTGAGTGGACTCACTTATGTCAGAGGATGTATGTCCATTTTTGCATCCATTTGTATTACAGCAAAGTATCCAATACAGAAAAAAAGTTTCAAATTTAATTAAAAAGCTCCTACCATTTTGTATCTACAGCTTCTAGGCAAACCTGTGTATCTCCATGGTTAGGGTGGGTTCACACCACGTTTTTGCAATCCAGTTCCCGTGTCACGTTTTTTGGGAGGAAACATATCGCTAAAAACCGTACTAAACCGTATGCAATCGTATATGCCGGATTCCGGTTAAAAACCGCATTGTGATAAAAAACATATATACGGTTGCATACGGTTTTACACTAAAAACACTCCTGGTGGAACTTTCGGAACCAACTGCGCATGTGCAGATTCGTAAACCGTATTGTGAAAACCGGATGTAACCGTAAGTGTATCCGGTTGAATACGGTTCTCATAGACCACCATTATATAAAAAACGGATACGGTTTAAATACGGTTTTTCAAACGGACTTCAAACCGTCGTAGACTACGGTTTGAAGTACGGGAAATAAACGCTTTTAACCGTAACAGATACAAAACGTATGCAACCGCATCATACTGTTAACATACGGTTTGCAATACGGTTCCATACGGTTTTGACGCTCAAACCGTATACGGGAACTGTATTGCAAAAACGTGGTGTGAACCCACCCTTACAGACTACAAGTAGGGTTGCCACCTGACCGGTATTTTACCGGCACAGCCGGTATTTTGGCCACCCTGCCGGTATTTTTATATAAAAAATGCCGGAAATGCAATGACCGGTATTAATCCAACCAACCCTCCAACTCCCAGAATGTTGCACCATAACCTATACCCGTGTTTCCCAACTAGAGCGCCTCCAGCTGTGGCAAAACTACAACTCCCAGCATGCCCCGACAGCCGTTGGCTGTCGGGGCATGCTGGGAGTTGTAGTTTTGCAACAGCTGTAGGCACCCCTGGTTGGGAAACACTGACCTATACTATATACTACTATATAGTCCAACATGCTGGGAGTTGTAGTTGGGAAACACTGACCTATACTATATACTACTATATAGTCCAACATGCTGGGAGTTGTAGTTTTGCAACAGCTGTAGGCACCCCTGGTTGGGAAACACTGACCTATACTATATACTACTATATAGTCCAACATGCTGGGAGTTGTAGTTGGGAAACACTGACCTATACTATATACTACTATATAGTCCAACATGCTGGGAGTTGTAGTTGGGAAACACTGACCTATACTATATACTACTATATAGTCCAACATGCTGGGAGTTGTAGTTTTGCAACAGCTGGAGGCCCCCCTGGTTGGGAAACACTGACCTATACTATATACTACTATACAGTCCAACATGCTGGGCGTTGTAGTTTTTGCTTGGGACAGCTGCTTTACCCACAGGCTGTATCAGGGCATGCTGGGAGTTGTAGTTTTTGCTTGGGACAGCTGCTTTACCCACAGGCTGTATCAGGGCATGCTGGGAGTTGTAGTTAGTAACTAACTGCAACTCTCGAATTTAATGTAAAAAAAAGCGATCAAAAAGTCACATCGAAACAAAAAATTTCCTGTTAAAAACTAAAGATGAGGGGGGGGATGCAAAAAAATGACCCTCATACATCTCCATATAAGGAGAAATAAAAAAGTTATAGGGGTCAGAATAGGACAAAATTGTTCCCCGCATATGTGTATCCTGTGATGTCACGCATATATAATTATTTATGCAAATTAGCATGGCCGCTATTTTTTTTTTTTTGCAAGAAAGGTGGCAACCCTAACTACAAGTAAACCCTGTGTAGTCTGGTGCTGTAGTCATATGTTACTCCCTCTGACCCCTCCTTCCTTCTAATCTAGTATATAAGAGAAAATAGGATCGGTCATACGCTTTGACAGTACCTTCACATGTTGATAAATTCAAAGCGGGAATTCTACTGCGAGTTTCGTTACTATTCACTTCATTGGGACCCAGGAAATACGCAACAGCAGCAGATTTGCAAAGTGCCGGCGGACCCATGGAAGTGAATGGTAGTGAAACTCGCAACGGATCCCCCACTGAAAGTTATCAATGTGTGAATGTACCCTGAAGAGGTAAAAAATAAAAATGAAACCTGTAGGAAAAAATATATTTTATAATTTTTTTTTAATAAAGGCTTTTATTTAAATTGGACCTGAAAAATTGGCCTAAATGAGTTATCTGGCATTTTACAAAAATGTATATCCTACTGGGGTTGGGAAAAAATGCTTGTCTAGACCCTGTCCCCTGATGCTCCTCAGCAGCTCCTGTTCAGCTCCATCTAATCCCCTGGTCTTTTGTGTTCTTCCTGCATCCGAGATGAGCGCTGAGTGCAGGACCTGCCGGCTCAGACAATCACTGGCTGAGATGGGACCCCACTGCCGGCAGGTCCTGCTTCGAGCACTTGTCTTGGAAGCAAGAAAAAGACAGTAGATCAGGGAACTGGAAGGAGCTGAACAGGAGCTGCCGGGGAACAGCCACATCAGGACATTTATTTTCGCAAAATGCTGGATAACCCCTTTCAAAAAAGTAGGTACAATGTCCACTTTAAGACATCATCAATAGAATTAATCGCCTGTACCCCTGGGATCCCTTTATTAGTCAGAAGAACACACAGGTTAAAGGGGTACTCCCCTGGAAAACATTTTTTTTTTTTTTTTTTTATCAACTGGTGCCAGAAAGTTAAACAGATTTGTAAATTATTTCTATTAAAAAATCCTAATCCTTCCAGGACTTATCAGTTACTATTTACTCCACAGGAAGTTCTTTTCTTTTTGAATTTCCTTTCTGTCTGACCACAGTGCTCTCTACTGACACCTCTGTCTATTTTAGGAACTGTCCAGAGCAGGATAGGTTTGCCATGGGGATTTGCTCCTACTCTACACAGTTCCTAAAATGGACAGAGGTGTCAGCAGAGAGCACTGGGGTCAGACAGAAAGAAAATATACTAAAAGAAAAGAACTTCCTCTGGAACAGACAGCAGCTGATAAGTACTGGAAGATTTTTAATAAATAGAAGTAATTTACAAATCTATTTAACTTTCTGGCATCAGTTGATTTAAAAAAAAAATGTTTTCCAGTGGGGTACCCCTTTAATGCACACTCTGTAGTATGCAGCTTCTTCAGGGTCTATCGAGAAACCTTGGTGGATCTGTCCCCACAGCTCAGCCCGGTTCAGGTGAATAGGGTGAGCGTAGTCAACAGAAGAACTGAAGCCGCACTGCAACCTCCACTCACCGAGGTATAGAGAGGGAGACCGGGTAAACCCTGCGGGCTATCAGGTAAACGAAACTCGCGGCGGTGCTAAGACAAACCCCAATTGAATTTTTCAGGCAGTATTACAGACACAAGAACTAAAAGATTCCTGCACTCACCGCAAAAATAGATGTTCTTACGGCTCCTCTTTGGATCCCCCGGAAGATGCCGGGGGATCTGAAGAGGAGCCGTGAGACATATATTTTTGCTGTGAGTGCAGGAATCTTTTTTTTCTTGTGTCTGTAAAACTGCCTGAATAGGGTGAGCTGCAACACAGGGCACAGCCGGTTCAGAGAGTGGTTTTGCACTCTTTCCAGCCTCTCATCCCCTTCATTCTGCCGATCGTGGATTCTCAGCTGGTTGGACCCCCATTAAAGAGGTAATCCGCCTCTAGACATCTTATCCCCTATCCACGCTTCCTAAATGAAAGTCTATGGGAGGGGGCGTCACGCCCCCTCCCATAGACTTGCATTGAGAGGGGATGGCTGTGACGTCACAAGAAAGGCTTGACCATGATGTCACGAGCCTCCGCCCCACATTGCCAGTCATCCGGCACAGAGCAAAGTTCGCTCCATGCAGCAGCCGAGATCGCGGGGGTCCCCAGCAGCAGGACCCCCGTGATCAGACATCTTATCCCCTATCCTTTGAATAGGGGATAAGATGTCTAGGGGTGGAGTACCCCTTTAAGGACATATTGATGGCCCCAAGATGGACCTTGAGTAAATATGGTGCATGATAGGTGGCAAGTAAAAAGTAAGCAGTAAGTAAGAATGTGGGCACTTTGTACATACATTATCCATCAGAACTTCAGCCAAAAATAATCATCTTTACAAATTCATGGGGTTTCTTTAGCCATGGTCTGTCGAGCACCAGGAACCCCCTCTAGACCACTAAGGATATCTCTAACCTAATGATGTCACGAGAAATTGCAGCACTGTCGGAAACCATTTGCTACCTGAAGGCAGGTTTCTTTCTCTATGTGGATTTTTCCTGTGTGTCCAAATAGATGGTTAGAATTAGCTGTTATTTACTTCCAGGGGAGAATACATTGCCTAAAGCCTACAGTGCTTCCACAGCTTTTGGCTATCTATCCCGATCCCCCCCGATACACATTAATGTTTCACTGCCAGGCATCTATGTGTTCTCAACCAGGACAGGTTAGAAAGCTGCTGCCAGACTCCTCTGATCAGGGGCGTAGCTATAGAGATAGCAGAGGTAGCAGTCGCACCGGGGCCCTGGTGCCTTAGGTGGCCCCAAAGCACAACTGCCCCATTAGAGACCAGTAATATAATTGGCATATGGGGCCCTATTGAAGATTTCCCATTGAGGCCCAAAGGCTACAAGCCACGACTCTGCCTCTGGTGGTGGCTTAGCTCCTATATCTTAAAAAAAAAGCTGAAACCCATTATGTCCGTTCCTTCTCTCCCTTGACCTCTGCCATTTTGAGTCGAGAAGCCACCATACACCCTAGATAGTTGACCGGTCCTACCTAGTTCATTAGATTTGCCAGCTTTAGGAACCCACCATATGTTGGCACAAAGAATGCCAATGAGTCCATGATGCCGCCATACAAGGCACTTGAGAACGCAATTGAAGATCAAACAAGGGAAATGTAGACATTTGCCCTTGGACCTTAAATGCACTTTATTTTTGGAGGATTTTAGGTCCTTCAAAAAGTCAACAAAGAAAAAGTCAAAGAGTCCAGGATGGTGAAGCCAGGAAGATGGAGTAGACAGGTCTCCCTATAAAGTAGTCATGTCTGGCTTTCTTCTGTTTACAAGCAACATCTAGGAAGCATCCAATGTTCTAATGGAACCAGCCATGAGCCCCTTTAGACAGCCATGGGCCCCCCTGGACAGAGGGGGTAACTTTACAACAGGCCCTACAAGAAGAACAAACAAGATCTGGGTATATGGACCAAAGACTATAGAAAGTAGATGGGTAGGGGCAAATGAGTCCTGGTAGCATAGGGTGTAGCAGTGTCCACCACCAGTAGGGGCACCATTTTAATATCTGCTATAGGTTCCCTTTCCACTATGGGTAAAAAAAACTCTGGATCACATGTGAAGTTCCCTTTCATCTTCCATAACGATAAATACTGACGTACGTCATTGTTCACATTGCAGTCCTTACGGCAGTATTTACGGCTCACATAGTCCCATCCATCACCGATAGACTTAAGAAGTGCTCCGATTAACAATGCTATAATTTAATTCATTCATTTTGTTTCATTTCTAGGGAAAAGAGAAACATGCAAACACCAGAGTAAGTGTCTTCTCTATGTTTTTTTTTTTTTATGTTGTCATATAATACCTCACCTCACCTCACCGTAGCTTTGTCACGACTCACCCATGTGTTCCCCGCTTCTCATCCACATCCAGTCATCGATTTCTTTTGGTGAACGCTGCTTGTAGGTTATGTAGGGTGAATAGGTGCGTGATGAAGGGGGAATGGCGGGCTTAAGCCCATGAATGTGTGCAAATAATGAAAAAGTTGTGGTGTAGTAAAAGGTTTCTGCTAAAATTTAGATGCAATTTTTTTTTTGCATTTAGGAATCTGTAAATACCGTATTTTGGTTATTTGATACATTCGATTGTTTCGTTTCTATATTAATGGAATTACATGTATACCGCACACAAGATCACTGGGGGAATGAGAACTTCGAGCACTCACCTATGAATTTTAGTGGTTGTGTAGTTAAAGGGGCACTCCACTGCCCCAGCATCCGAAACATTTAGTTCTAAACACTGGGTGAGGGCTGCGAGGGTCGTGACGTCATGGTCATGCCCCCTAGTGATGTCACAACCATGCCCCCTCAATGCAAGTCTATGGGAGGGGGCGTGGCATCCGCCACGCCCCCTCCCGTAGACTTGCATTGAGGGGGTGGGGCCATGAGATTACAACCCTCATAGCCCCCACCCAGCTTTCGGAACAAAATGTTCCGGATGCTGGGGAAGTGGAGTACCCCCTTAAGATTTTGCTTGGAACTGGTAACTGCATCAGTACTTTCAGGCTGTGTATCAGGAATGGATAGTCCATATTGGACACTCTCTATCTGTTAGAAAGGTTTCTTGGCAATATGTTGATCACAACGTGTCCTTCTACTGGAAACCTCAGCGACCAGCTCTAATTTGTGGAGAAACCTAACAAATAAGTGTTCAATTTCCCTCTAGCACCTCCACAGGGCATATTAAGCATTACACAGTGTCCATTCATATCTACGGGCAGCCTATGTAATGCAGGGCAGGTCAGGTCCTCCAGAGAAGGAGACACTCTTCTATTCTGCTCTCCAAGCTGACCAAGAGATGAGGATCCTGAACAGAGGACCCTCCTCAATTAATTAATAATAACCTAAAAGGGTTATGAAAAATAGTTTTCTAAGTGGACAACCCCTTTAGGAAAGACATATTGCTAACAGATTTGTTAGGGTGGGTTCACACCCCGTTTTTCCAAGTACGGTTCCCGTATACATTTTCATTATAGAAAAGTATGGAACTGTATTGAAAACCGTATACATAGACAAACAATTGAAAACCGTATGCACCCGAATGCATCCGGTTGCGTACGGTTTGCTTGACATACGTTTTTTTCTGTACTCTAAACCGTGGTTGACCACGGTTTTGTCTCCGGGTTAAAAACCATATTGCAACCGCATACGTTTTTTTTTTTAACATGGACGTCAATGGGAAACCCACATGTATAAGGTTCCATACGGGAAACCATATACGTTTTTTATTTTGCACATGCGCATTTGCATCCTTAAGTTAACATTTTTAAAAATGTATTTATTTAAACAAAAAATGTAAATGTTTGGAACCGTATGCACTTTTAAAAACAGTATACAGTTTAAAAACGCATACAGTTTACTTTTTCCCCATACGTTTCCATATGATTTTTTTGTCATACAGTTTTCTTTAGAAAAACTGATTGAAAACAGTATGGCAAAAACGTGGTGTGAACCCAGCCTTACAACAGAGGAAAGTTTTAGTTTTGTTTGTAAAGTTGATCCATTTTTAGAATATGGTCATGCCAGGGGCCATACAAGAAATAGTTTACTTACTGTATAGGGCTTCTACAGGACTACAAAGGCAATTGTATATACTTAGGATAGGTCATCAATACAAGATCGGTGGAAGTCTGACTTAGTCCTTCCTCAATCTGGTTGACTCGGCCCGGCCATATACCACATGTTATCCATGCAGCTACATGGAAAATGTATACACGATGAAATGGGCTGTGCCATAAAGATGGCGGGGGATCGTCTTGGCCAGTTGCTCTTTACTTAAAGGGGTTAGCCAGGAAAAAACTTTTATATATATATATATATATATATATATATATATCAACTGGCTCCAGAAAGTTAAACAGATTTGTAAATTACTTCTATTAAAAAATCTTAATCCTTTCAGTATTTATAAGCTGCTGAAGTTTAGTTGTTATTTTCTGTCTAAGTGCTCTCTGATGACACCTGTCTCGGGAACTGTCCAGAGTAGAAGCAAATTTCCATAGCAAACCTCTTCTACTCTGTGCAGTTCCCGAGACAAGCAGAGATGTCAGCAGAGAGCACTGTTGCCAGACAGAAAAGAACAACTCAAATCTCTTTAACTTTCTGGAGCCATTTGATATATATAAAAAAGTGCCTAAATGGTGGAAGGGCATATAGATAGAAGTTATCTTCATATTATCAGTCTTATCTAGTTTAACTTTTTCCACTAATGTATAATGATTCTGTAGGGTGACTATTATGGAATTTTTTTTCAAACCAAAGTACAGCATAAAAAATAGAAAGACATATCTCTTGTGTAATACAGGCTGACATGGACATCAAGTGAAAGTGAGAGGATCACGTTCCTATTCATACACTAGTCATTTAATACTATATACTATAATGCTTAGCAGTATCTAAAGATCAAGTGGGATCCAGACATTGTTTAGCCAGTGTTTCTCAACCAGAAGGCTTTCTGGGCATGCTGGGAGTTTCAGTTCGGCAGTAATCAGAGACACTCTAGTTGGGAAACACTGGTTTAGCCAGTCCAGTTCTGCAGTATCCCGGTAATCCAGGGAATAGTGCCTCTTGTAATCCCATGGTTAGTCCTCTGGTAATCCAGTGAATAGTGCCTCTTGTAATCCAGTGGTTAGTGCCTCTGGTAATCCAGTGGTTAGTGCCTCTTGTAATCCAGTGGTTAGTGCCTCTTGTAATCCAGTGGTTAGTGCCTCTTGTAATCCAGTGGTTAGTGCCTCTTGTAATCCAGTGGTTAGTGCCTCTTGTAATCCAGTGGTTAGTGCCTCTTGTAATCCAGTGGATAGTGCCTCTGGTAATCCAGTGAATAGTGCCTCTGGTAATCCAGTGAATAGTGCCTCTTATAATCCAGTGGTTAGTGCCTCTGGTAATCCAGTGGTTAGTGCCTCTTGTAATACAGTGGTTAGTGCCTCTTGTAATCCAGTGGTTAGTGCCTTGTTAATCCAGTGGTTAGTGCCTCTTGTAATCCAGTGGTTAGTGCCTCTGGTAATCCAGTGAATAGTGCCTCTTGTAATCCAGTGGTTAGTGCCTCTGGTAATCCAGTGGTTAGTGCCTTTTGTAATCCGGTGGTTAGTGCCTTTTGTAATCCGGTGGTTAGTGCCTCTGGTAATCCAGTGAATAGAGCCTCTTGTAATCCTGTGGTTAGTGCCTTTGGTAATGCAGTGGTTAGTGCCTCTGGTAATCCTGTGGTTAGTGCCTCTGGTAATCCAGTGGTTAGTGCCTCTGGTAATCCTGTGGTTAGTGCCTCTGGTAATCCTGTGGTTAGTGCCTCTGGTAATCCAGTGGTTAGTGCCTCTGGTAATCCAGTGGTTAGTGCCTTTTGTAATCCGGTGGTTAGTGCCTTTTGTAATCCTGTGGTTAGTGCCTCTGGTAATCCAGTGAATAGTGCCTCTTGTAGTGCCATAAACGCTGCTTTACAATAAATTATTTTCCATAGCTTGCACAAATAGTATCATATTCAGCTCACATAATACCGCTGTAAATGATTTTCATTGCATTGTACCATCCACTGCCCACACAGTAATGCTATTTAGTGTCCAAACATGCATATCTAGCCTCCTCGTAGTCATATTACATGGGCGGTAAAACAGTTACATCCAGTATCCACATCAATCCCAAAAATACCTGCGCCATATGGTGTCCAAATACAGTGGGGCAAAAAAGTATTTAGTCAGCCACCAATTGTGCAAGTTCTCCCACTTAAAAAGATGAGAGGCTGCAATTTTCATCATAGGTTACAACCTCAACTATGAGAGACATAATGAAAAAAAAAATCCATAAAATCACATTGTCTGATTTTTAAAGAATTTATTTGCAAATTATGGTGGAAAATAAGTATTTGGTCACCTACAAACAAGCAAGATTCCTGGGCAAGAGAAACAGGGCAGGCAGCATTGCTATACGTAATTGCAGAAAAACGCGGGGAGGATACAATGTGAACACGGCCCACGGAGAGGTAGGAAATCTGGGGTGGTGCATAAACTTGCCATATATCAGTGCACAAGAATAGCAAACAATAGAGAAAGTGTAGGTGTGCACTCACCCGTGCTGATAAAAACTTCAAACTTTATTAAAGTCCATTAAAATAGTTGCCCAGAGGGGACGGGAATCGGTGGTCAGCAGAACGCTTACAGACTGGCCAGAGGCTGACGTTTCGTGATTTGCCCGCTTTCTCAAAACGTTTCTTCGAAACGTCAATCTCCGGCCGGTCTGTCAGCGTTCCACTGACCACCAACTCCCCCCCACCGAGCAACTACACTGTTCAAAAAAATAAAGGGAACACTAAGATAACACATCCTAGATCTGAATGAATGAACAAATCGTGTGAAATACTTTTGTCTTTACATAGTTGAATGCACTGACAACAAAATCGCACAAAAATGATCAATGGAAATGTATCAGCCCATGGAGGTCTGGATATGGAGTCACACTCAAAATCAAAGTGGAAAACCCCACCACAGGATGATCCAACTTTATGTAATGTCCTTAAAACAAGTCACAATGAGGCTCAGTAGTGTGTGTGACCTCCACGTGCCCGTATGACCTCCCTACAATGCCTGGGCATGATCCTGATGAGGTGGAGGATGGTCTCCTGAGGGATGTCCTCCCAGACCTGGACTAAAGCAAACGCCAACTCCTGGACAGTCTGTGGTGGATGGAGCGAGACATGATGTCCCAGATGTGCTCAATTGGATTCAGGTCTGGGGAACAGGCGGGCCAGTCCATAGCATTAATGCCTTCCTCTTGCAGGAACTGCTGACACACTGCTGAGGACCTCATCTCGGTGCCTAATGGCAGTCAGGCTACCTCTGGAGAGCACATGGAGGGCTGTGCAGTCCACAAAGAAATGCCACCCCACATTATTACTGACCCACCGCTAAATCGGTCATGCTGGAGGATGTTGCAGGCAGCAGAACGTTCTCCATGGCGTCTTTAGATTTTGTAACGTCTGCCACATGTGCTCAGTGTGAACCTGCTTTCATCTGTGAAGAGCACAGGGCGCCAGTGGCGAAATTGCCAGTCTTGGTGTTCTCTGGCAAATGCCAAATGTCCTGCACGGTGTTGGGCTGTAAGCACAACCCCCACCTGTGGATGTTGGGCCCTCATAACACCCTCATGGAGTCTGTTTCTGACCGTATGAGTGGACACATGCACATTTGTGGCCTGCTGAAGGTCACTTTGCAGGGCTCTGGTAGTGCTCCTCTTGCTCCTCCTTGCACAAAGGCGGAGGTAGCGGTCCTGCTGCTGGGTTGTTACCCTCCAACAGCCTCCCCTACATCTCCTGATGTACTGGCCTGTCTTCTGCTAGCACCTCCATGCTCTGGACACTATGCTGAAAGACACAGCAAACCTTCTTGCCACATCTCGCATTGATGTGCCATCCTGGATGAGCTGCACTACCTGAGCCACTTGTGTGGGTTGTAGACTCCGTCTCATGCTACCACTAGAGTGAAAGCACCGTCAGCATTCAAAAGTGACCAAAACTTTATCCAGGAAGCATAGGAACTGAGAAATGGTCTATGGTCACCACCTGCAGAACCACTCCTTTATATGGGGTGTCTTGCTGATTGCCTATAATTTCCACCTGTTGTCTGTTCCATGTGAAGTTGATTGTCAATCAGTGTTGCTTTCTGAGTGGACAGTGTGATTTCACAGAAGTGTCATTGACTTGGAGTTACATTTTGTTGTTTAAGTGTTCCCTTAATTTTTTTTGAGCTGTGTATTTTAATCGACTATAATAAAAAAAAAAAATTATCAGCACGGGTGAGTGCAAACTTACATTTTCTCTATTGTTTGCTAAGCAAGATTTCTGGCTCTCACGGCGGACCTGTAACTTCTTCTTTAAAGGGGTACTACCGTGCTGACAACTTATCCCCTATCTAAAGGATAGGGGATAAGTTGCCAGATCGCGCGGGTCCCGCTGCTGGGGACCCCCGAGATCTCGCAAGCAGCACCCCGCTCTCATCTGGTCTGATGACTGCCGATCACGGGGCCGTGGTATCGTGACGTCATGTATCCGCCCCCGTGTGACGTCACGCTCCGCCCCCTCAATATAAGTCTATGGCAGGGAGCGAGACAGCTGTCTCGCCCCTGCCATAGACTTGCATTGAGGGGGCGGAGCGTGACGTCACACGTGGGCGGAG
Organism: Hyla sarda; assembly: GCF_029499605.1. Lineage (NCBI taxonomy): Eukaryota > Metazoa > Chordata > Amphibia > Anura > Hylidae > Hyla > Hyla sarda. The sequence continues at coordinate 22,303,161 of NC_079193.1, forward strand.
CAGTGACCTCACGTTCACCGGCCCGTCATCAGACCCGGAGCAGATGTTCGCTCCGGGGCCTGATGAGAGCGGGGTGCTGCGTGCGAGATGCCGGGGTCCCCAGCGGCGGAACCCCACGCGATCAGGCAACTTATCCCCGATCCTTTAGATAGGGGATAAGTTGTCAGCACGGTAGTACCCCTTTAAGAGTCTCCTCTGTTCTCCACTTGTTACCTGTATTAATGGCACCTGTTTAAACTTGTTATCAGTATAAAAGTCACCTGTCCACAACCTCAACAGTCACACTCCAAACTATGGCCAAGACCAAAGAGCTGTCGAAGAACACCAGAAAAAAATTGTAGACCTGCACCAGGCTGGGAAGACTGAATCTGCAATAGGCAAGCAGCTTGGTGTGAAGAAATCACAATTATTAGAAAATGGAAAACATATAAGACCACTGATAATCTCCTTGATCCTTAAAAACCTTGAGCTGGGGCTCCTTGCAAGATCTCACCCTGTGGTGTCTAAATGATAACAAGAACAATGAGAAAAAATCCCAGAACCACACGGGGGGACCTAGTGAATGACATGCAGAGAGCTAGGACCAAAGTAACAAAGGCTACCATCAGTAACACACTACGCCACCAGGGAATCAAATCATGCAGTGCCAGATGTGTCCCCCTTCTTAAGCCAGTACATGTCCGGACCCGTCTGAAGTTTGCTAGCGAGCATTTGGATGATCCAGAAGAGGACTGGGAGAATGTCATGTGGTCCAATGAAACCAAAGTAGAAATTTTTGGTAAAAACTTAACTCGTCGTGTTTGGAGGGGAAAGAATGATGAGTTGCATCCAAAGAATACCATACTTACTGTGAAGCATGGGGGTGGTAACATCATGCCTTGGGGCTGTTTTTCTGCTAAGGGACCAGGACGACTGATCTGTGTAAAGGAAAGAATGAATGGGGCCATGTATCGTGAGATTTTGAGTGAAAACCTCCTTCCATCAGAAAGGGCATTGAAGATGAAATGTGGCTGGGTCTTTCAGCATGACAATGATCCCAAACACACCCCTCAGGCAATGAAGGAGTGGCTTCGTAAGAACCATTTCAAGGTCCTGGAGTGGCCTAGCCAGTCTCCAGATCTAAACCCCATAGAAAACCTTTGGAGGGAGTTGAAAGTCCGTATTGCCCAGCGACAGCCCCAAAACATCACTGCTCTAGAGGAGATCTGCATGGAGGAATGGGCCAAAATACCAGCAACAGTGTGTGAAGACCTTGTGAAGACTTACAGAAAACGTTTGACCTCTGTCATTGCCAACAAAGGGGATATAACAAAGTATTGAGATGAACTTTTGTTATTGACAAAATACTTATTTTTCATCATAATTTGCAAAATAAATTCTTTAAAAATCAGACAATTTGATTTTATGGATTTTTTTTCTCATTCTGTCTCTCATAGTTGGTTATAACCTATGATGAAAATTACAGCCTCTCTCATCTTTTTTAAGTGGGAGAACTTGCACAACTGGTGGCTGACTGACTCTTACTGACAATCCTGCTGACGGAGGGTACGATGGTAATTATAAGGGGGTTAGTGTCAGCTGTTTTATGGGCTAATACTAAGCCCCTGTTTAGTAATGAATGCAGTCTATCAGGCAACTCCACTACTACACCACTAATAATTAAAAAACAAACACAACACTAGCAAAAAAAAAAACACTTTATTGAAAATTTTTTATTGACCATTTTATGTTTAAAAAAAAATAAAAAAGTACAGCATAATCCTGTACAGCAAAATCTGTGAAACAAATACGCAAAGCAAATATCATACTTATCTTTCCTTAGCACAGGCATGGTGGATCTTGTGCCTGTGGCACTAAACAGGAAACAGTAAGCCGGAGCTGTAAAACCTTCCACTTGCGTACTGTAGCGTGCAAGAATTATTCCTTTGGATGGACACAGAGCGGGAATCTACTAACAGTAGGTCAGGGGTGAAAAAAACATGGAATGTAGTGCATACATGCGCTGTGATAAAAACAGGGACATAAATCAGCTAAATAACAGTATGAAGGAAGGCGATCATAAAAACCCTATGTGGTGCACTAATAATAGGAATATGCAGAACCCATCTAATTCCACTATAGGACACTCAAATTTTGTTCCCATATGCTGTCCCCATAACATTCTTATTAGTAGTCCCATAAAGATTACCCATATGCCCTATACACTCAGAACCCCTCTCTATGGGTCAGAATCGATAGCCGATCTGTTATACTTTTTTTTTTGCGCTGGTCCTTCATGCTTTAAAGGAGTTTATATTTGGCAGGGAATTGTGCGCTCTGAGCTTACCCAGAACCCCTTTCCCTGCCTACTTGCATAACTGCACAAAACAGCGGTTTTACAACTGGGTGCCAGTCCCTCCACTGGACTAAAATGCAGGGGCTTCATAAGTCAAAACAATAAACAGACCTGTACGAAGGTCTGGGAAACAGGTCAGGACACATCAAAAGGGACCACAATACAGTATAACAGCAGGAATACAAAGTAGCAACAAACAATATCAGGAAGATATAATGGTAGGTATATAGCATGCAGAAAACAGCCTCAGAACCAAGGCAATAAACAGCAGGAATGAGAATATGAACAAAACAGCATACAGATATAAAGCAGCAGGTTTACCTGGAATGCAAGTGTGAACAGGAACTAATGTCAGAAAACTTTATTGATCAACATTGACAGGAACTGAATTACCAGACACAGAAACGCACCAAGAATAAGTGCAAAGACAAACAGGTCTGAATACAGGTCAAGATTATATCCAGGATTCACAGGTACTGGATTACACAGACTAGACACAGAAACAAGTGTGAATACTAGTCAAGATACAGGTTCACATAACATATACCGACTAGACAGGAATAACAGACAGATCACTGAACAAACAGAACAAGACTAAAAACTAGTAAAACAGAACTACAAAGCCATAGCTAAACAAACTAACCAGTGTGAACAGATAAACACAGAACTATAACCAGATGAAAGCCGAAATCAAGAGCAAAGCAAGGAGGCTGAGGGGGGATGAAATACCCCTCCTCCGCTGCTGATTTGCCCAGGCCTGTAAAGCCTACCTGACCCGAGAGCAACATGCACAGCCTGGCCAGGTGCGATCATTACAGATTCTGACTGCCATCCAGTGCTACGTTTCTGCAGGACAAGGCTGAAAATGATGGTGCCAAACATTGCCAATATACGCCATGAAGTGGCCAAATAATTGCACACAAATAAAAGTACCTGATGGTGCCCACACTGGTGCTCAACTGTACTGTAGAACTTAGAGTAAATGAAAGGAGCCAAAGGATGTTACTCCAAGATATTGTTATAATATAATCGGGTGTTTTCCAACCAGGGTGCCCCAAGCTGTTGCAAAACTCCCAGAATGCCAGGACAGCCAGTTTTGCAACAGCTGGAGGCACCCTGGATGGAAAACACTGGAATAACCAATATAAGCAGCAATAATCGTCACCATCCAGAACACATACAAGAAAACATCATAGGCCTATCAGAGGACATCTTCTTATTTATGTTGTACTTATGAGTCTGATAGCTGGAACAACATGTATTATATGATTTTTAAAAAAAATAAGTTTTTTTTAAATTTTTTTTAAATACAGCATCCAACTAGTTCACCACAGCGCCATCCAGAAATCCACCAAAGAGCTCCGCGACATGTCTAAAAACAGAGAAATCGCTTGGCCCCTCTCCACACTTCCGGTATTTCATCCAGTAACCGGGGAAATGGTGCCCCCTCTGCACGCAGACACGTATGACAACACCAACATGCCCCTGATGCAGACACAACAGTGAGTATTCCGAGATGCGAAACATGCCGGAGCTTTTCAAAAGAGTGAAGTCGATACAACAACTACTTACGAATGGAATTTACTTATTGCATGTGTCATTAGGCAGAGTACAATTGTTTAGATCTGGTAATATCAAGGCCAATGAAACCATGTGGTCACCTATTAGTATAGACATTTGTCATGTCTTTTATCCAGTGCAAACTATGCTCTTCATGAGCATACCCTGCTAATATTAATTACCCCCGGGGTGTTCAGATCTGGTGATCCTGTAGGATAGTGGCCATTAAAGGGGTACTCCAGTGAAAAAAAATGTTTTTTTAAATGAACTGGTGCCAGAAAGTTAAACAGATTTGTAAATCACTTCTATTTAAAAATCTTAATCCTTCTAGTACTTATCAGCTGCTGTATGTTCCACAGGAAGTTCTTTTCTTTTTATATTTCCTTTCTTTGTGACCACAGTGCTCTCTGCTGACACCTCTGTCCATTTCAGGAACTGTCCAAAGCAGGATAGGTTTCCTATGGGGATTTGCTTGTACTCTGGACAGTTCCTGACATGGACAGAGGTGTAAGCATAGAGCACTGTGGTCAGACTGGAAAGAACTAGACAACTGATAAGTACTGGAAGGATTAGGATTTTTAAATAGAAGTCATTTACAAATCTGTTTAACTTTCTGGCACCAGTTCATTTGAAAAAAAAAAAAAGTTTTCCACTGAATAGAAAAACAGAGCTACTTCTTACCAAAAACCTCTCCCTGTCTGTCTCCAGGTTGGGTGTGGCTACAACTCAGTTCCATTGAAGTGAATGGAGCCAAGTTGTAAAACCGCACCCAACCTGGGGACAGACGTGGATCTGTTTTTGAAAGAAATTAGCTCTGTTCTTCTATTCCTGGATAACCCCTTTGAGATCTAGTAGTCCGGTGGTGATGGACCATAGATCTAGTGTCCCAGGTTTCTTCTTGCTTGAGTGTATGGAGTCTCTACAGTTCTGTACTAATGACTCTTAGTCATTAAGTGCCATGTTTTTACACAGGGCACTTAATGATAAAACTGACATATTCTCTTCATTCTGTAAGTCAATACAATTAAAATGATCCCCCCGTGTTTACATAGTTTTTTATTTTTATTAAAATATCAGAAACGATATAATTCTTAAAATGTTTTTATTTTCACACCTATACCTTTTTTTTATTCTCTGTATACGGGGATGTATGAGGGCTAATTTTTTGCCTCCTGATCTGTAGTTTTTATCGGTACCATTCTTGTTTTGATGGGACTTTTTGATCACTTTTTATTTTATTTTTCTGGGATGGGATGTGACCAAAAATCAGCAATTTTGGACTTTGGAATTGTTTTGCACTTACGCCATTTACCATACAGGATTATTAACGTTATACTGTAGTTTGGACAATTCTACATGCAGCGATTTTTTTCTATTTTAAAACTGGAAAAACAGGAATAATGTAATGTTTTATTAGAGGAATTTTTTATATTTAAATGGGCACTCTCATTAAAAACTAATTTTTGCCATTGCACTCCTTATGTTAAATAAAAAAAATCTTTCTAATGTACTTTGTTTAAAAAAAATGAAGTTTTCTATGTTTTATTTGTGTTTAAAAAAGCTGCCACTAGGTGTCCTCCTACTTGTCCAGAGCACATTTCCCCCCATCTCTTGCACAGACTTTGGACTCCTGCTGGCCTGGCAGAAGTCCAACATCAGGAAATGCAGTCTGGAGTGCTGAGGGGGGGGGGTGCAGCCTTTGCCAATCATAGCTCATCTCACACTGAACTGCTCTGGGCTGTGTGTAGCAGAGTGAGGGAGGAAGTTCTCCCCTGTATGGCTTCAGATGATGTCACGCCTGCTGGGGAACGCCCCTTTCCAGTCTGTGAATCTGACTGAGACTGAGTAGAAAATACAGAGCAATATCAAGGTAGAAAACTAACAAATAATAAAAAATAAAGGAAAGGGGGGGGGGTTATCATGATTGGGGCAGTGAGCTGGGAGGATTGTAAAAGTTAACAAGATCATGACAGGTATTCTTTAAAAAACAAAAACATTTTAGTATTTTATTTACACTTTTTAAGCCCCCCTACAGGGGACTATTAAAGGGGTACTCCGCTGCACAGCGTTTGGATAAACTGTTCCGAATGCTGGAGCTGGCGCCGGGAGCTTCATAGCCGGGAGACGTCATAGCCCTGCCTCCTCATGATGTCATGCCCCTCCCCCTCAATGCAAGTCTATGGGAGGGGGCGTGACGGCTGTCACGCCCTCTCCCATAGACTTGCATTGAGGGGACGGGACGTGATGATGTCATGAGGGGGCGGGGCTATGACGTCACAAGCTCCTATCTCCAGCGTTCGGAACAGTTTTGTACCAAACACTGAGCAACGGAGTACGCCTTTAAAGTAAGCCATTAGATTGCATTTACTGATCAATGTCATACTAATACATAGCTTTGTTCAGTTAGTCTACCACTACATTATATTCAGGGCATCTTTTTAAAGATCTTTATGATTTCTTCAATCTGTCTTTCCTAGGACATTACCGCATCAGACTCAGATACCGCAACAGCAGAATCCAGGTCAGTAGAGACAAGCTCCATAGATCTTCAAGGATTTGGTAATAAAAAACATCTCTTCTTATGTTTATGGATATTACTATGGGATCATCCATGGAATCATATCGTGGTCAATAGTGTTGAGCACGAATATTCGTAATGTGAATTTTTTATCGCGAATATCGGCACATCGCAATCTCGCGAATATTTAGAATATAGTGCTATATATTCGGAATGTTGAATATTATTTTATTTTTTTTCACATGCAAATTTTTAGGCAAATTTTCAATGTGAATTTTCGCATGGAAAAAAGTGAACGGACATAGCGAATATGCAAATTTTGCAAACAGAGGACGAATAATCGTCAATATATTCGCGAAATATGGCAAATTGGAATATGGCCCCTGCTGCTCATCACTAGTGGTCAACAGATTGTAAAACCCATTTTTATATGTGGAATAAGTGGTTTCAATATTTTTTGGTAAAGAATATACAGTAATAGTGATAGCCGAAATGTCATTTCCCATTAGGGCCAGTTGCAGGCCTGGTCTCACCATGATATTCCATGTCAGTTTGTAGCCTTTCAGCTATCAGGACTGGATAGGGAAGACCCGGCAACCATCTGTTTTGTTGGGAGAGGATATACCTTATGGGAAATGTGTAAGGGTGGGTTCACACCACGATTTTTCTATACAGTTTTTGGATACGGTTTAAAAAAAACAAAAACAAAAAAAAAAACGTATGCAACCGTACAGCAAACCGTGCCCATAGACTTTCCATAGACTTTCTCCGTTTTTCAAACCACACGGTTTTTTAGTTTTTTTTTTTCTGGACACAAAACCGTGGCCTACCACGGTTTTTGGTCTGGGTGAAATAACGTATTAACCCGTATATGTTTTTTTTTTTTTTAACATGGGAGTCAATGGGAACCGTACAGAACCGTATGTGCGTACGCTTCTGTCCGGTTTTCACCATACGGTTTTTGACTTTGTACAGTTTTTTCTTGGAATTTCAATCTAACAAGTGAAACTTTATTCATAATGGAGTGAAAAGTTCAAAACGTATACAGTTTTTTTCTTAAAAAAGGGATTCAACCGGACAAGATTTTGCAAACCGTATAAAGATAAAACTTTGTATACACGTTTTGATACAGTTTAGTCCGGTTTTGAGGAATCCGTTTTTTTTAAATCAAAAACCTGATAACGTGGTGTGAACCCACCCTTATTTACATTTCTGTCTAAATAGGCAATGAAGAGCAGGCGCCATCTTTATTTATTTATTGTCTCTCTGATCTGCCTCTTATTAAAGGGGTGTTCCGGTGACATTTTTTTTTATATCAACTGGCTCCAGAAAGTTAAACAAATTTGTAAATGACTTCTATTAAAAAAATCTTAATCCTACCAGTACTTATAAGCTGCTGAAGTTGAGTTGTTATTTTATGTCTGACCACAGTGCTCTCTGCTGACACTTCTGCCTGTCTCAGGAACTGTAGAAGCAAATCCCCATAGAAAACCTCTCCTGCTCTGGACAGTTCCTGAGATAGACAGAGGTGTCAGCAGAGAGCACTGTGGTCAGACAGAAAATAACAACTCAACTTCAGCAGCTAAGTACTGGTAGGATTAAGATTTTTTAATAGAAGTCATTTACAAATCTGTTTAACTTTCTGGAGCCATTTGATGTGAATTTTTTTTCCCACCAGAATACCCCTTTAAGGTTCCTGCTATAATGTTCATGAGTCCCAATACAACCCTGTTAAAGGAGAACTGTAGTACAATATAACTTATCCCCTATCCTTTGGATAGGGGATAAGTTATATTGCACTACATTTCTCCTCTAAAGGGGTACTCCAGTGGAAAACATTTTTTTTAAATCAACTGGTGCCAGAAAGTTAAACAGATTTGTAAGTGACTTCTATTAAAAAATCTTTACCATTCCAGTACTTTTCAGCAGCTGTATGCTACAGAAGAAATTCTTTTCTTTTTGAATTTCTTTTTTGTCTTGTCCACAGTGCTCTCTGCTGACACCTGATGCCCGTATCAGGAACTGTGCAGAGCAGGAGAAAATCCCCATAGCAAACCTATGCTACTCTGGACAGTTCCTGACATGGACAGTGGTGTCAGCAGAGAGCACTGTGGACAAAAAAGAAATTCAAAAAGAAAAGAATTTCCTCTGTAGCATACAGCTGCTAAAAAGTACTGGAAGAGTAAAGATTTTTTAATAGAAGTCCTTTACAAATCTGTTTAACTTTTTGGCACCAGTTGATTTAAAAAAAAAAAAAATTCCACCGGAGTACCCCTTTAAAGGGGTACTCCAGTGGAAAACTATTTTTTTAAATCAACTGGTGCCAGAAAGTTTTGTAAACAGATTTGTAAATCACTTCTATTAAAAAAATCTTAATCCTTCCAGTACTTTTTAGGGGCTGTATACTAAAGAGAAATCCAACAAAGAAATGCATTTGTTCTGATGTCATGACCACAGTGCTCTCTGCTGACCCCTGCTGTCCATTTTAGGAACTGTCCAGAGCAGCATATGTTTGCTATGGGGATTTTCTCCTGCTCTGGACAGTTCCTAAAATGGACCGCAGAGGTCAGCAGAGAGCGCTGTGGTCATGACAACAGAGGAAATGCATTTCTTTTTTTTTTTTATTTCTCTTTAGTATACAGCCCCTAAAAAGTACAGGAAGGATTAAGATTTTTTAATAGAAGCAATTTACAAATCTGTTTAACTTTCTGGCACCAGTTGATTTACCTGCTGGGGTCCAGAATTTCCATGGTGTGAATGGATCTCGTAAAAGGAATGGTGCAGCAGAATCCCATTGAAAACAATGAAAGGCTGCTGCTACGTATTTTCCGCAGTGGAGTTTCAGAGTGGAATTCCGCTTGGAAAATACATAGTGTGAATGGGCCCTATACGTGCTGGAGATGGGTAGAGATGTAAAGCCAAAGGTGTACGTACTAAAGTGGCAGACCATGCGGCTTCTGTGTGGCCCTTGGAGAGAGGGGGCCCATGCTGGTTGATCCTATTCCTTTTCCTATTGGTAAGAAACTGTGCAGAACTCCTCCCTCCATGGAACTGCATTGTCAGCAAATTTTTGTAGGTGGGTTTTGACCAATAGATCATGTGAATAAACACCAGGCCTTTCTGTCCTTAAGGGCAAACCCAAACACCATTATAGGAAGCCCATTTTGATTTTTGCTATGGGGCCCTCTTTCCTTCTATGTCCGCCACTATGTAAAGCTTTGGGGGATTGATTCCATTCTTCCTCTTTATTACTGCTTTCGGGATCCAGGAGAATTCCGTATGACAACCTTTCAGAGATTTGAGGCAAGTATGAGCGCTGCGTCTTGTATTTTACATCTTCGCTGAATGTGGTACAAGGTAACGTCAGAGCAATCTCCCATCCTATGGACACATTTCCCCCAAAATACTCTGACCATTCAACGCCATCACTGCTAGAATGTCTGATTTTTAAAGGGATTCCTTGGGAGAAAAACATTGATGGTCCTGAGTAGTCTACATTGTGTGGCCGGTGTAATGAAGAAAACTGTGTCCTTGTAGCGGAATGTGACCCTCCACACAGGGACACACTTTTCTGCTTTACAGTCAGCTTCCTCTTACTCCCTAACCCCCAACCCTACACCCTAATCCTAACCCCTAATCTTAACCTTTACCCCTAATCCTAACCCCTAACTCTACGCCCTAATCCTAACTCCTAATCCTAAACCCTTATCCTAACCCCTAATCCTAACCCTAGTCCTAACCCCTTACAGCTATCAGCACTCAGCTCATGAGCTCTGGTCACATTTTCTGCTTTACAGTCAGCGTCCTCTTACTCCCTAACCCCCAACCCTAATCCTAACCCTTACCCATAATCCTAACCCCTAATCTTAACCCTTACCCCTAATCCTAACCCTTACCCCAATCCTAACCCCTAATCCGAACCCCTAATCCTGACCCTAACCCCCTAATCTTAACCCTTACCCCAAATACTAACCCCTAATCGTAAACCCTAATCCTAACACTAATCCTAACCCCTTATCCTAACCCTAGTCCTAATCCCTAACAGCTTTGGATAAGGGATAAGATGTCTTAGCGCCGGAGTACCCCTTTAATGTTCCTGGATCAACCATTGTTTGTTCGGTGTAAATTCACATGACTGTCTTGGCAAAGACTGGTGTGGTCCTTCGAGGAACACTAGGCCATGCCTCAGTGCGGCTGTGTTCACATCATTATTTGACGTTCCATACACCAGTCAACGTGGGATGCCAACTTACATATGCAAGTATCGGCACCGGCCCCATTGTCCAAAAATGTACTTATCCCCCTATCCACAGAATAGGGGATAAGTAGCTGATTGCAGGCGGTCCGATCGCTGGGGCTTCTCCGCGATCTCCTGTACGGGACCCCAGCTATCTCAGTGAGGAGCGCCTGTCATCTACCGGTAGACCAAACGCTCTCCATTCATCTCTTTTTGGTGCTTCCATAGAATTAAAGGGGTATTCGAAGAAAAAACTTTTTTTTTTTATATCAACTGGCTCTGGAAAGTTAAACAGATTTGTAAATTACTTCTATTAAAAAATCTTAATCCTTTCAATAATTATCAGCTTCTGAAGTTGAGTTGTTGTTTTCTGTCTGGCAACAGTGCTCTCTGCTGACATCTCTGCTTGTCTCGGGAACTGCACACAGTAGAAGAGTAATAGACTAGGCTGAGAGAAGCTGGGCAGGCACTATTGCTGGGCTGCTAGGGGTTAATGGGATATAAGTAATCTTCAGGGAGGAGTGTTCATGGCTCAGGGATATGTAGCAAGTGACTGACCGGGGGTGCAGATCCAAGCAGTAGCAGGGATATTGATACAAAAATGTTGAATTCTGGCAGAGAGAATGCGTAGGAATTTTTTGCTTTGTGCAATGTTAAAGAAGACTTGCAACTTTTCAGTACCAGGACATTGGAATACAAAATTCAACAGTTAGCGGAAAAAGAGGTCCACTTATTTTGGACAGTAAAATCTTTAGATTCATATAGCCAAAGCAGGAGAGTTCTAAGGGTCCTCCGAAATTACAAAGAAGCATCTCAATTTCAAGATGACGCGGAATTTCAAGTGGAATGGGAACAAATTCAACTTAAGAGCTCCTTTGAGTTATTACATCTAGTGCTCAAACGAAATAAAACAGAATACGAAAAAATTACAACAGAATTGTGTAAAGCAAAATTGAAACTAAAGAAACGCATGACAGAAGGACAATACAATCAATATATGCAAAAATTAGAGAAAAGATTGATCCCTTTACAGGCTGAAACCAAAGAAAGAAAAAAAGACAAATTTGTAAGAGACCGTCATGACTTTGAAAATAACAAAATATTCGTGTGGAATAAAGAAAAAAAGAGAATGCAGAGGAAGAAACAAAGAAGACCATTTAAAAATAAAAATACAGAGTCTAGTTCAGCAGAAGAACCTATCCCAAGTAATGAAAAATCTGGCCCAACCAATCCAGCACAGACCCCTTTAGGCGTAGGACACGTAGAGGGGGAAACAAAAGGAGGAAGAGGAAGGTACAAACGAAAACAAGTAACATGGAACAATTTAACACAGCAATTAGTAACTTCTCCGTCATTAATCTAACTGAAGAAACCTTCAGTGAAGACTGCATTAGCCTCCTTTCCAAGGGATTACATTTTTGTACCCCCGAACACTTTAACCCTATTCAATTTGACGTTGATTTATACAAAGGTATTAGAAAAATTAATTTTAAAAAGTTCTTCAACACTAGTAATTCCACAAAACAGCCAATCACTTATGAAGGTGAACTCCCTACCGCCATAGGTCCTCTAGGTTTTTTTTGCAGGTACCTCCTTCACCCCGGAAGAAACAGAAATCGTCTCCATGCTAGCAACTTTGGATACCCCTGCTAGGGATACCATCGAGTCTCCTCCATCAGAAGACATTTTAGAGATTGTAGATTTTAGGGGTGTTATACAGTCCACACTCACACCCCAAATACCCCCAGGAAGCAGTCTTGATCTTTTTAATAAATGGATATGAAGGCCCTAATATATCCGGAGCCTCCTAAAAACTTGACAGAAAAAGAAATAAGAGCAATGAAATGGATAAAATCAAGAAAAGACTTGGTCAAAAAAAAGGCGGATAAAAGCAGCAATGCTGTGATTATGACTGCTGCATACTATAAACAAGAAGCCGAATGTCAACTAAAAGACACCAGAGTCTATATTCCATTGAAAAGTAATCCCACCACAAAAATAAAAAATAAACTTACCAGCTTCCTCTGAAAATATGTCACCTCAGGGATGATTTCTAAAAAATGTGCCGAGAAGTTACTCCCTCCATTCCCAAGACGGCCCCAGTGATATTTCTTACCCAAAACACATAAATCCCTGTCCTCACCCCCAGGCAGGCCTATCGTATCGGGCATAGGTAGCGTTACTGAGCCACTGTCCCAGTATTTAGACTGGTTGCTCCGCCCCCTTCTTGCAGAAATACCTTCTTACCTTAAGGATACTCATTCCTTTCTGAATTTAATAGAGAGCCATACCTGGGATCCAGAGACAGTTTTTGCAACAATAGATGTAGAAAGTTTCTACACTAGGATACCACAGATATCTGGGATAGAAGTGGTTAAAAGATTTTTGACAATAGCAGGAAAATCTGAGGAATATGTTGAATTTGTGTGTGAAGCCCTTGATTTAGTCCTGAGTAATAATTGTTTCATGTTTGACAATAACTGGTATGCCCAGTGCTCTGGGACTGCAATGGGCACACCGGTGGCATGCAGTTTCGCCAACATTTTCTTGGCCACAGTCGAAATGGATTTGATTTTTAATAAAGTTAATCCTTTTGTTAAAAATATCTACACGTATGCCAGATACGTGGATGATATTTTTATAGCTTGGTGGGGATCAGAGACAGAGTTTAAAAATTTCGTAACCGTTGTCAATACAGAAAACAAAGTGAATACGGCATTTACCTCCAAATTCAGTACTACAAAAATAGAATTCCTTGATGTGGAATTAGAAAAAACAGCAGAAGGAGTCCTAACAAAAAGCTATAAAAAACCAACTTCAAGCAAAATGTTATTACATTATGGGAATCATGGAAAAAAAAAAGCCATACCATATAGTCAGCTACTTCGTCTACGAAAAATAAATAACAGTGAAGAGGTGTTCGAAGAAAAAGCAAAATAATTACTTAACCAATTATCCCTAAGAGGCTACCCTGAAAACTTGCTAACGGAAAGTCTAGAAAGAGTTAAAGTCAAAGTAGGAGGTTGTGATATACACATTAAACAATTTATCTGCTGTAGACCAAAATATACAGTGTATTGTCTATTCTGCGAATGTGGCCGATATTATATCGGCTCAACCATCAGATGCATTTTCACAAGATTTCGGGAACATTTAAGATCGATAGCTACTGGAATAGGAGCCATTAAAATGATTGAACATATGAGGACTGTGCACAAAGGAGATAAAAATGCCTTAAAATTCATAGGCTTAGAACGAATCATCTCTGGACACGACAGAGTTAATGCCCTCCGCAGATGCAAAGCTAAATGGAACGCAAGAACTCAAGCCCTAGGGAACCTGGGCCTCAACGAAAGAAATGAATTGAATGCTTTTCTGGTCTAACTAATTGTATAAATTATTGCATATCTATTTTCCATTGCACTTAGGTTTTCCCTATTGTTTTTATCTCTTTGTTCCTATCTTTTTCTTTTCTAACTCCCTCTCCTCCCTTTGCCTTTTTCCGCTTCCCCCGTTCCTCTTTTTCCCTCTTCCCTTCTCTCCTCCCCTTTTTTCCTTTACCTGTTCTTTCTGACCATGACGTCAGCACCTGCGCCAGCTAAATAGACGCACAGGTGTGACGTGCAGCAGGCTTGAGAAAGTGGGTGGAACCGTGAAAGGAGCACCGCCTCGCCTCGGCCGGTCAGTCCGCTCACGCTGACCGCTCCACTCTATCTTCATTTGGATGTGTTTTAGAAGTTACCGAATAAAGAGAACGTTTTAATTACCGGGTGAGTGCGATCTGCTATTTCTTCCAAGTATTACAGAGTAGAAGAGGTTTGCTATGGGGATTTGCTTCTAAACTGGGCGGTTCCCGAGACACGTGTCATCAGAGAGCACTTAGACAGAAAAGAACAACTTAACTTCAGCAGCTCCTAAGTACTGAAAGGATTACGATTTTTTAATAGAAGTAATTTACAAATCTGTTTAACTTTCTGGAGCCAGTTGATATATATAAAAAAAAGTTTTTTCCTGGATAACCCCTTTAATGGAGCGTGAGCAGGCGCTCTTCACTGAGAGCCGCATCTCATTCCGGAGATAGTGGGGGGGGGGGGGGGGGGGGGAGTCCCAACGGTCGGACCCCCTGCAATCAACTACTTATCTCCTATCTTGTGGATAAGGGATAGGAAAATTTTTGCTGGAGTTTAATGGCCTCAACATGTAACTACTTTCCAGCTATGGGTTGTTCCGGGTCTCAAATGTGTTGTACCACCACAGATCCCACACGACTGGTCTATACTTTTTTCCGTCTCATTACAAGGTGGCGCTCCACCAACCCTGCACAACCATGATGGACATTCTTTCATCACTAGCCATAGAGCTCAATTATAATTTTTTCATAATGGCAATGACTAGGATGACAGTGACTGATCGGGAAATAATATGTCTGATTGACTATTTGCAGGTCAATGGTATACCTGAGGAGCGGAAACTCACCGAGGCCATGAATTTATAGGACAGACATGGACAGAACAGAAGCCTCTTCATTTTATCTCCAGACTTGTAGCTTTTCATTGACGTAACCTGCATGAAGCTTTTGGCCTCTTCCATCTACAGGATTATATTTAATTCAAAAAGTTCTTGGTTTTACTTTTTTTTTTGTTTTTTACTCAAAATTTTTGTATGAATTTTTTTTTACTGTTACTGTAATACCAGAGCACTTAATGGTTACAGTGAAAACCGGCAGCGCCAGAGGAAGGTCCGGTACCAGCAGGAGCAGCAGAAACCAGCGGATCATACAATCTGGAAACATTCTGGGAAAACTTATGTATAAAAAGCAGCAATAAGAATCTAAAAGAAAACCCACTATTCTGTGCAAGAGTGACGGACTAAGACAGGTATCACCCGTCTGAATGGCGAAATGTTTATATATAAAATGATAATAAAGTGATTTTACAACATTATGGGGCTTCGAATGTGTATTCAGATGTTGAACGTGTAGGGAACTGACTGAGGAACACGGTGAGGAGATTTATCAGTAGTGTCATACGATGTATGGATTGACTGGTCTAGAAAAATAGCACGTGGCGCATGTCACATGATGTCAGACCCACCCTATGAAAGGGTTTGTCCCGAGCTAAAGGTGGAGCCCATTTCAGGATCCATAGGGTATCTGGGTGGGGGTGATAGAATTTTAATTTTTGAAAATATAAAACAAGGACAATACCACCAGTGAAAGATGGTCTCACCCAGGGACGTAACTAGAAACCACAGGGCCCTGGTGCAAAAAATTGCCCTGGGCCCCCTACCACCTGACGACCCCCTTCCCCAATCCGGGACGACCCCTTACTCGGCCATACAAAGATATTAGTAACTATGCTATACGCTGTACCCTCTGAAGATAACCCTCCATAATAATAATAATACTGTCACACATTGTTTCTTCTCAGTTTAGCTGAATCACACGTGTCCTCCTCCAGACGCCTCTGTCCTCCTCCAGACCCCTCGGTCCTCCTTCTGGCTCCTATGTTCCAACCCCCCTTTCCCCCTAGACCCATAAGTCCTCCTACATGCTCCTCTTCCCCCCTCCCTAGACCACTAAGTCCTCTCCAGGCTCCGCTGCCCCCTCCCCAGACCCCCGAATTCTGCTCTAGGCTCCCCTGCCCAAATCTCCAGACCCATACCCAATCACATCCTGGCCCCCCACATTGATGAACAGTATACGTTTCTTATGTATGATGTGTATAAGACTGGTTTATGTATGATATTTGTGTGTATGATGTATGTATGATAGATGTATGATAAATTTACACATCATACACCCATCATACATATACACATCTATCATACATACACATATCTATCATACACACCTCCAACATACATACCCACATAGATCATACATCCACCCATCATGGATACATCCATCTAGCATACATACATAACATATATACACACATCACAAATACACACACACATACACGCACACATCAAGCTTACACACATCTATCAAATATACACACATCATACATACACACACCCTTCCTCTGTGCCAGCAATCAAGGCTATTTTGTCCCCTCAAAGGTGCCTTTTGGAGACTCCCTGAGGATGCCCTGCCAGCTGGCCATACTTTTGGGCTCTATGCTGGTGCAGACAGTTGACTTTCTATCCCACAGGATCGGGCATCTAAATGTTTAATGGTGGGGGCTAATCACTGGGAATCCCCCACAACAATGCTCTTCATGATCTCTTAGCGCTGCACGCTTGAGCCCCCGCAATCAGACACTTATCCCCTGTTCACAGGATTATTTTCATAACCAAATAACCGCTAAATGGGCACTGTTATATTCAAAAACTTTTTATATGTTGTACATCTTGGCAAAACATTAACCTTTCTAATATACTTCCTAAAAGGTTTTAACTCCTTTTTATAAAAATAGGTTATAAAAAATAAACCACTAGGGGTCCCCATACCATCCAAAACATAATCCTTCCTGGCTGCAGGATCATCTTTGTCCCAGCTGAAGCACAGGCTGGATCAAAGTCCAGTAAGTGAGGGTGGGACTAGAACTCCTCTGTGCTCACTTCTGTCCTATCAGACTGCAGCATAAAAACAGAGGAGGGGTTACAGAGCAGCCTGCAGTGATTGGATGAAGGGACCCAGCACAGCACAGCAGACTCAGGGAGGAAGTGAATGCATGGTGAGGGAGGGCGGGCTCAGTGCTTGCTTTGGACACGCCCTTTCCTGAGCAGTGGATATCAGAATTAGTGAGCGGCAGAATGGAGTGGATTTGTGGAGTGGATAAAAAAAAAGACATGTAAAGCATCTGCATGACCTAGTGAGTAACATATAGACGCACTATTTTTTTTCTGTAATAAAACAGGTTCACATCTATACCACAGCAGTATGCAGAGAAATACATTTAAACGGTACCTAAATGTATGCTCTGGTATGTACCTATAGACTTCCATTATGTAGAATTTGTCAGTTTTTACCCATTTTTGTCCCCTGTACGAAAGTTTTGTGTTTGCTTTAGTGTTGTCGGTCATTTTGCTATTAGATTTATTGACTTTTATATTGCTTGCCTGTATATGAGACAAAAAGAGAGTCCTCTTTCTTTTTCTTTTTTAAACAGATTATAGCAACACAGGAGAATTACTTGTGATTTATGGCATCACGATGGGGGTTTTCTTGGTATCAGTGTCAATAAGTTTATATATATATATATATATATATATATATATATATAAAAATAATAATAATTATTATTATTATTATATTTTTTTGTTTTGTTTGGTCTAGCAGTTTCTGATCCTGTCACAAGGTGGCAGTAGAATCACAAAAAAAAAAAAAAAGATTTAAAAGAATGAAACATGTAGTAGAGTGTTTCCCAAGCACTGTGCCTCCATCTGTGGCAAAACTACAACTCCCAGCATGCCCGGACAGCCAAAGGCTGTCCGGGCATGCAGGGAGTTGCAGTTTTGCAACAGCTGAAGACACACTGTTTGGGAAACACTGCTGTAGGAGAACAATGGTGTATGACTACTCAATAGGGACACAGTATATATATGGATAATCCAGCAGTGTCTGACCCTTTGTAGTTTGCAATATTAAGGATGTGATTTTATCACAATATTTACAATTGGTCACTAGCGTGACCACTAGAATCCTAATTTTACCATCCACCAAAATGTGTTAAAACGTAACTTAATGCCTCAGAAACTATTAAAATCTTTCTACCATTAAGTTCTCCTTATATTTTCTGTCTATACAAAATTACAGCTTTGCAGCAAATAGTGATTATATTTGTTGAGTAGTATGGCTGCAGTCCATACTTAAACTCTTTGTATGAGAACTATGGCAGAGTATTAAAATCTTAGACACATGCATCTGTCTGTCGTTTCGCCACAGCAGTGGCTTTGTCAAAGTCTCCAGGACAAATGGCGTCCAAACAAGCCTAACCAGGGTATTTATAACCTCCCATCAGTGATGTCACCCTCTGATCAAAGACTAATCACTCTCAAGTTCAGATGGATTGGTCCAATATTGATTGACAAGGTCATCAGCCATACAGTTGTATTCTAGTGTCCAATCAGTTTTTTCCATCACACATAATTGACAGCCTGTCACTCCTACCCATAGCAAGTACGTTCCATTCAGACTCTGGTGCATGGTTACGTGAAGTGGATGCGTGAATCAGACCTGCGCGAGCTGTTAGACTCCCGCTGCTGTGCCGATCATTTCTGCACATGTCTGCGCGTATAGATGTGCGCAAGATGATAGAGTGTTGGCACGCCGTTATCATCTCGCGCACGTCTACATGCGCAGACATGTGCAGAAATGATCGGCACAGCAGTGGGAGTCTTAACAGCTCGCGCAGGTCTGATTCACGCATCCACATAATGGTATATCGGCTGGAAGAAACACTGTGAGAGCGTGAAACAGTCTGTCCCGGTCAGGGCCGTTTGAAGGAATTTGGGGGCCCCAAGCAAAATAGAAATGGAGGCCCCCTCCCCACCTTACGCACGCAAAAAAGATTATATATACGGGACCATAGAGAGATTATATACCAGCTGTACACAGGATATATACCCCATATAAGTGTTTACAGCTACATGAAGGAACTCACAGGTCACGTCTTTTCTGATCAGCGTCGTCCTTTTTCCTTTTCTTCCCCGTCTGACTCAGACCGCCATGATGTCTTCTTCCAGCCCAAACTTCATCTCTCTTCATCTGCAGAACAAACATCTTAGACTCTGCATTTTTCCAGTGCTCTCCTTAAAGGGGTACTCCGGTGAAAAACTTTTTTTTTTTTTTAATCAACTGGTGCCAGAAAGTTAAACAGATTTGTAAATTACTTCTATTAAAAAATCTTAATCCTTCCTGTACTTATTAGCTGCTGAATACTACAGTGGAAATAATTTTATTTTTGGAACACAGTGTTCCCTGCTGACATCATGAGCACAGTGCTCTCTGCTGACATCTCTGTCCATTTTAGGAACTGTCCAGAACAGCATATGTTTGCTATGGGGATTTCCTTTTACTCTGGCAGTTCCTAAAATGGACAGAGATGTCAGCAGAGAGCGCTGTGCTCATGATGTTAGCAGACAGCTCTGTGTTTCAAACGGAAAAGAATTTCCACTGTAGTATTCAGCGGCTAATAAGTACAGGAAGGATTAAGATTTTTTTTAATAGAAGTAATTTACAAATCTGTTTAACTTTCTGGCAGCAGTTGTTAAACGGAGTACCCCTTTAACACTACACAATCTCCTCATCTATAGGCCTGTAATAATGCCCCCCTTGGTGTCCCACTCAGTAACAGAGCATGGTGCCCAACAGTCCCCAACCATGGTGCCTCCAGCTATTGCAAAACTACAGCGACCAGACGACCTCTGGCTTTCCGGGCATGCTGGGAGTCATAGCTTTGCACCCTGGTTGGGAAACACTGATGTAGGTAGTTAGGTAGCCAGGTACATAGCTAGTAGGGCTGCACGATAAGGGGAAACTGAGCGATTGCGATTATGGACCTAAATATTGCAATTTCAATATTATAAACAAATCCTCCCATTTCATGTCCAATTTCCCCCCCCCCCCATTTTACATCTATTCCCCCATTTTATATGCACCACTCATTTCACATCTTCCCTGTTTCATTTCTATCCCCCCTAATCACATTCTCCCCATTTCATTTCTTTCCCCCCCCATGTCACATTCTCCCCTTCCTATCCCTACTCCTTCTCATCTTCCCCCATGTCAAATTCTCCCCCCATGTTAACACCCCCCCCCCCCAACCCAGTAGACAGGAAGTACCCCCAAATTAGATCCCCAGTAGGCAGGTAGTACCTTCAGATTGACCCCCTCCCCCAGTAGGCAGGTAGTACCCCCAGATTACCCCCCCCCCCAGTAGACAGGTATTAGCCCCATAACCCCACCCCCATGGTAGGCAGGTAGTACCCCAGATTAACCCCCTCTCCCCCAGTAGGCATGACGTACCCCCAGATAAACCCCTTCACCCCCCCAGTAGGAAGGTAGTGCCCTCAGATTAACCCCCTCTCCCCCCTAGTAGGAAGGTAGTACCCACAGATTAACCCCCTCCCCCCAGTAGGCAGTACCCCCAGAAGAGGGGGTTAATCTGGGGGTACTACCTTCCTACTGGGGGGGAAGAGGGGGTTAATCTGGGGGTACTACCTGCCTACTGGGGTGGGGGGGGAAAATTAACCCCCTCTCCCCCCTCAATAGGAAGGTAGTACCCCCAGATTAACCCCCTCCCCTCCCCCCAGACCCAGTAGGCAGGTAGATAGTAGTACTAGTACCCCTAGGAATTGAGTACAAAACCTTCACTTTCACTCACTGTCAGAGAAGTTGCACTTACTTGCACACCTAACGCCGCGCGCACTAATGTCGGCAATTCGTGCACCGCCCACTGTCACGTCACGCTCTAGGGCTGGCGTCAGGACGCCGGCCCCTGAATTCTGGGACTCAACGTGATGTCAGGTGACATGGTGAGCCGCGTGCACATAGGAGGCCCGGGCCGACGGACGGTAAGCCGGAGGGGGCACAAAAAGTAGCCGGAGGCAGCGACTTCCAGTCTCTGCCTCCCTCTCCAGGCAGGCTCTCGCACTGCTGGCCCGGCAGGCCGACAGGGCGAGCTGCCTGCCGAATGGGATAGCGCAAGAGAACAGGCAAACACCGGCTCTGCTCGGGGGCCCCGGGCCAACTCGGGGCCCCAAGCAATTGCTTGGTTTGCCTGTCCTGTTGCGACGGGCCTGGTCCCGGTCACGTCCCCTGCCTCCACCACTGCACCTGCTTCACACACCTGGTATCTTCTAAAAAAGTTCAGTTGGATGGTGAGTGCAGTCTTGTCTTCTCTGTTGGAATTTTCCACGTCGGGTAACCATGCACCAATCAGAGTCTGAATGGACTCTAGAATACAACTGTATGGCTGATGACCTTGTCAATCAATATTGGACCAATCCATTGTCAGGGTCCGGCCTAGCGGCTGGTGAGGACACTGGAGGTGGATCCTCTGTGCCAGAGAGGCGATGGCGCGGGTCGTACTGGGGGACCGGTTCTAAGTAGTTACTGGTCTTCACCAGAGCCCGCCGCAAAGCGGGATGGATTTTCTGTGGTGGTAACTACCAGGTCGTGTCCCCCAGTAGCGACTCGACCTCTCTGGCCGCTGAGACAGGCGTGGTATAAAGGACAAAGCAAAGGCAAGGTCAGACGTAGCAGAAGGTTGGGGCAGGCGGCAAGGGTTCGTAGTCAGGGGAAACGGCAGAATGTCAGAAACACAGGCTAGGCAATACACAAAATGCTTTCTCAGGGCACAAGGCAATACGATCCTGCAAGGGGAGGAAGAGGAAGTGAGTATATATGCATTTAAACTTGATTGGGCCAGGCACCAATTAGTGGTGCACTGGCCCTTTAAATTTCAGTGAGCCGGCGCGCGTGCCCTAGGGAGAGGGGCCGCGCACGCCGGGAGGAAGACACAGCAGGACCCGACCGGTAAGTGACTTGGGATGCGACCCGTGGGCGGGGACGTCCCGCCACGCGGATCGCATCCTCGCCGCAGGCATGGGGACAGCGCTCCCGGTCAGGGACAGTGACCGGAGCGCTGCTACAAGCCAAACGCCGTGAGCGCTCCGGGGAAGCCGCGGGATACGGAGCGCTCAGCGTTACAGTACACCCCCCTTAGGTCTCCCCCTCTTTTTTTGGAGCCGAGGAACCTATGGATAAGCTCCTTGTCGAGGATATTGTCCTCTGGCTCCCAAGACCTCTCTTCGGGGCCACAATTCTCCCAGTCAACAAGAATTTTTTTTTTTACCTCTGACGACCTTGGAGGCGAGGATTTCTTTTACCGAGAAGACGTCAGAGGACCCAGTGACAGGAGCAGGAACGGTGACCTTGGGGGAAAAGAGGTTAAGAATGAGAGGTTTGAGAAGGGATACGTGAAAGGAGTTAGGAATACGAAGAGAAGGAGGAAGATGGAGCTTGTAGGAGACAGAGTTGATTTGACTTTTGACTCTAAATGGCCCGAGGTAACAAGGACCCAGCTTGTAGCTAGGGACACGAAACCGAATATATTTGGCAGAGAGCCACACTTTGTCACCAGGGGCAAAGACAGGAGGAGTTCTTCTCTTCTTATCCGCATGTTTCTTCATGCGAGAAGAGGCCAGTGAGAGCGACTTTTGAGTCTATTTCCAGATAGAGAAGTCCAGGGTCAATTCATCTACGGCAGGAACTCCAGATGAAGTGGGAATGGGGAGGGGGGGGGGGGGGTAGCGGGTGACGGCCGTACACCACAAAGAATGGAGAGTTTTTGAAATTGTACGAGAATTTAGCCCAGGGTAACAGGTCGACCCAATCGTCTTGGCGGGAGGAGACAAAATGCTGCAGATAGTCCCCAAGGATCTGGTTCACTCTCTCCACTTGTCCATTGGACTGCGGGTGGTAGGCGGAAGAAAATTTCAATTTAATCTTCAATTGGGTGCAGAGTGCTCTCCAGAATTTTGAGATGAATTGAACGCCTCTATCAGAGACGATATGCGTGGGAAGTCCGTGGAGACGAAAAATGTGCAAAAATAATTGCTTCGCCAACTGTGGCGCAGAAGGGAGACCAGGAAGCGGGACAAAATGAGCCATTTTGGAGAATCGATCAACGACCACCCAAATGACAGTGTTGCCATGAGATACAGGAAGGTCAGTGACAAAGTCCATCGCTATGTGGGACCAAGGCTGTTCGGGCACCGGCAGAGGAAGGAGAAGACCCGCAGGCCTCTGGCGAGGAGTTTTGTCACGTGCACAGACAGTACAGGACCTTACCAACTCAGTCACATCTTTTTCAAAGGCAGGCCACCAATAGTGTCTGGCAATCAACTGAATGGATTTTTTGATTCCAGCGTGACCCGCCAAGTGGGAGGAATGACCCCATTTGAGAGTCCAGAGGCGAAGACGTGGAGGGACATAAGTTTTTCCTGGAGGAACTGGCACCAGAGAAGCAGGAGCATCAGAGATCAGACACTCAGGAGGGATGATGTGTTGAGGAGAGGCTTCAGCTTCTGTGGCATCGGTGGAACGTAATAGGGCATCCACCCTGACATTCTTGTCTGGAGGACGAAAAAGGATCTGGAAATTGAAGCGGGCAAAGAACAACGACCACCTGGCCTGGCGAAGATTTAAGCGCTGGGCGAACTGTGGGTAGGACAGATTTTTGTGGTCAGTGTAGATGGTGATAGGGTGAAGGGATCCTTCCAGGAGATGTCTCTACTCCTCTAGTGCCAACTTAATGGCCAACAATTCACGGTCACCAATAGCCTAGTTCCTTTCAGGAGGAGAAAAAGTTTTAGAGAAAAAACCGCAAGTGAAATTTTTTCCTTTAGCGGTTTTTTGAAGAAAGACCGCCCCGGCTCCTACCGAAGAGGCGTCTACCTCAAGGAAGAACGGTTTCAGAGGATCGGGCCTAGTCAAGACTGGGGCGGAGGCGAAGGCGGCCTTAAGGCACATAAAAGCTTCTTCCGCTTGGGGAGGCCAGGATCTCGGATTCACATCTTTCTTTGTTAGTGCCACAATAGGAGCCACGATAGTGGAGAAGTGGGGGATGAACTGACTGTAGTAATTAGCGAATCCAAGGAAGCACTGGATAGAGTGAAGTCCCGAGGGGCGTGGCCAATCTAAGACCGCGGAGAGCTTGTCTGGGTCCATTTGAAGACCTTGTCCTGAAACCAGGTAACCCAGGAAAGGAAGACAGCTACGTTCAAAGAGGCACTTTTCAATTTTGGCGTAGAGATGGTTAACACGGAGGCGCTGGAGCACTTGACAAACATGGAGGCGATGTTCCTCTAGGTTGAAGGAGAAGATTAGTATGTCATCAAGATAGACCACTACGCAGGTATACAAAAAGTCCCGGAAGATTTCATTGACAAAGTCTTGAAAAACTGCAGGGGCGTTGCAAAGACCAAATGGCATGACGAGGTATTCGAAGTTGCCATCTCTGGTGTTAAAAGCGGTTTTCCACTCATCTCCTTCACGAAATCTGATGAGGTTATACGCGCCCCTGAGGTCAAGCTTAGTAAAAATCTTTGCTCCGCGCAGACGGTCAAAGAGTTCCGAGATGAGAGGCAGAGGGTAGCAGTTCTTTACAGTGATTGTATTGAGGCCGCGGTAATGAATATAAGGGCGTAGTGACCCGTCCTTCTTGGCAACAAAGAAGAATCCTGCTCCGGCAGGAGAAGAAGACTTCCTGATGAAACCTTTCTTGAGGTTCTCCTGAATGTACTCCTTAGTTTCTGGAGCGGAGAGACGGTAAATCCTGCCACGGGGTGGTGTGGTGCCAGGGAGCAAGTCAATAGGACAGTCGTAGGGCCTATGTGATGGTAAGGCCTCTGCCTGCTTCTTGTAAAAGATATCAGAAAAGTCCTGATAGGCCTTCGGAAGGCCGAGCAATGGAGAAGCGATGGAGACTTGGCTATTAGGTACCGACTTAAGGCAACGTGTGTGGCAGGAAGGGCCCCAGGATTTAATGTCCCCAGTGGTCCAGTCAAGGGTAGGAGAGTGATGCTGGAGCCAGGGCAAGCCTAGAAGGATGTCAGAGGTGCAGTTTGGCAGAACAAAAAATTCAATCGTTTCTTGATGAAGAATTCCCACGGTCATGTGCACGGGTTCTGTGCAGTAACGCACGGTGCAATTCAGGTTATCTCCGTTAACCGAAGAAATGAAGAAGGGCTTGACGAGACGTATAACAGGGATGTTAAACCGGTTGATGAAGGAGGCTTTAATGAAGTTTCCTGCTGAACCAGAGTCCAAGAAGGCCTCCGCAGAGAAGGAGGCTTTAGCAGCTGGAGGAATCCGTACTGGAATAGTCAGGTGTGGAGAGGAAGAATTTACACCCAGTGACGCCTCTCCCACGTTCACTAGGTGCGAGCGTTTCCCTGATGCTGAGGACGAAGAGGACAATCCTTTAAGAAATGTTCAGAGCTCGCACAGTATAAGTTCTCGTTCCTCCGGCGAGTCCTCTCTTGCTGGGTCAGTGGAGGTGGAGCCTCTGTGCCAGAGAGGCGAAGGCACGGGTCGTACTGGGGGATCGGTTCTAAGTAGTTACTGTTCTTCACCAGAGCCCGCCGCAAAGCGGGATGGATTTGCTGCGGCAGTAACTACCAGGTCGTGTCCCCCAGTAGCGACTCGACCTCTCTGGCCGCTGAGACAGGCGGGGTACAAAGGACAAGGCAAAGGCAAGGTCAGACGTAGCAGAAGGTCGGGGCAGGCGGCAAGGGTTCGTAGTCAGGGGAAACGGCAGAAGGTCAGAAACACAGACTAGGCAATACACAAAACGCTTTCTCAGGGCACAAGGCAACAAGATCCGGCAAGGGGAGGAAGAGGAAGTGAGTATATATGCATTTAAACTTGATTGGGCCAGGCACCAATTAGTGGTGCACTGGCCCTTTAAATTTCAGTGAGTCGGCGCGCGTGCCCTAGGGAGCAGGGCCGCGCACGCCGGGAGGAAGACACTGCAGGACCCGACCGGTAAGTGACTTGGGATGCGACCCGCAGGCGGGGACATCTCGCCACGCGGATCGCATCCCCGACGCAGGCAGGGGGACAGTGCTCCCGGTCAGGGACAGTGACCGGAGCGCTGCTACAAGCCGAACGCCGCGAGCGCTCCGGGGAAGCCGCGGGACCCAGAGCGCTCGGCGTTACATCTATCTGAACTTGAGAGTGAATGGTCTTTGATCAGAGTGTGACATCACTGATAGGAGGTTATAAAAGGTCGAATTTGCGAATATTCGCTTTTTTCCGCATATTTGTTCTTTTCACTTGTGGGCCATTTAGAATGATGGAAATCCACTTTTCAGAGGTTATGAACAATATCCCTAGCAACCAATAGTAAAGTTGCCCCCCCCCCCCCCCCTCACTGTTTTCTTCCTCGAATACGCAAATATGTGACTATAACGAATACACGAAATTCGCGAATATAGGATGAATATTCATCTATATATTTGCGAAATTTCGCGAATTCGAATATGGCAATGCCGCTCATCACTAGTGACCAATTGTAAATATTGTGGAAAAATTGATCCTCCATCCACTGGTCCTTCCTTTTGTGATTATGATTTTATCAGTCACGCATGTAATAAAGTGAATATATATCTTTTTTTCTCATTGAGTTCTTTTATAGAGGAATAAGAGTCTTTCCCCTCTACCTAAGTAAGGCTGGGTTCACACTACGTTTTCCCCCATATGGGAGCGCATACGGCAGGGGGGAGCTAAAACCTCGCGCTCCCGTATGCCACCGTATGCGCTCCCGTATGTCATTCATTTCAATGAGCCGGCCGGAGTGAAACGTTCGGTCCGGTCGGCTCATTTTTGCGCCGTATGCGCTTTTTCAACCGGACCTAAAACCGTGGTTGACCACAGTTTTAGGTCCGGTTGTAAAAGCGCATACGGCGCAAAAATGAGCCGACCGGACCGAACGTTTCACTCCGGCCGGCTCATTGAAATGAATGACATACGGGAGCGCATACGGTCACATACGGGAGCGCGAGGTTTTAGCTCCCCCCTGCCGTATGCGCTCCCGTATGGGAGAAAACGTAGTGTGAACCCACCCTAAAACAGTTCACTTAAAAGGGATAAACTGCCAACTTTATGCCCAAAGATTACCGTATTTTTCGCACTATAAGACGCACTTGACCATAACACGCACCTAGGTTTTAGAGGAGGAGAACAAGAAAAAAAAATATTCTGAACCAAACGGGAACTAAAATATTTAATAAACTATAACAGAATAATTATTCAACCATGTTATTCAACCCCTCTTGTGGCCAGCAGGACCCCCCTTGTAAACAGCAGGACCCCACTTGTAGTTGCTTACTTATCGCCGCTCCGCAGCCCCGTACTTATCACTACCGCTGCCATGTTCTGCCGTCCGCATAATGGAGTCTATGGAGGAGCATGTGACACACACGTCACTCTGCTTCCTCCGTAACGATACACTGGGTGCAGGGGAGGAGGTGAAGTGACGTGTGTGTCACATGCTCCTCCATAAGACTCCATTATGCGGACAGGAGAACGGGACAGCTGCAGTAAAGGGGATGGCAGAACGGGGCAGTGGCGTGAATCAGAGAACGGGGCAGTGGAGCACTTCGCTGTACAGACCCAGGAGCAGGTAAGCTTCAGCAGCCTCCCCTCTGCAGCCTTCCCTCCTCCATCCTGCCGGGCGCGATATGTCCTCCTCCATGCCGCAAGCCAAGATCTGCTCTCCGCCCCTGCACTTCGGCACACACATTCGCTCCATAAGACGCATAGATATTTCCTTCCCACTTTTGGGGGAGAAAAAGTGCGTCTTATGGAGCAAAAAATACGGTATGTGAGGAAACTGTATTTGGTTGAGTTGCCCTACAGCAAAGTCCAGCAGGGGTCAATATTCTGGGTCAGGGGTCAGTAGAAGATGGGTACTTTAAAGGGGTATTTTGCCCCTAGACATCTTATTCCGTATCCAAAGGTGGATGGTCTCTCTGCAACACCACAAATTCTAAACAGTATGTTCAGAACGCTAGGTTCCAGCAAAGGGAGACACCACGAGGGGGCATGGCACGCCCCCTCCATTCATGTCTATGGGAGGGGGCATGGCGGCTGTCCCCCATGATTAGCATGGCAGGACCCCCGCAATCAGACATCTTATCTCTTATCCTTTGTATAGGGGATAAGATGTCTAGGGGTGGAGTACCCCTTTAAAGGTATTAAAAGGCTTTCTAAAGACAAATCTGCCCTTTAAATCTATCTCAAAAGCAGTACAGCTCAGCTCTGCTTCCTCTGTTTCATGTTTACATGGTTAATCCTGCAGTTAAAGACACACTTGCCTTTGTTTTCCTCGCTTGGTTGTCACCACACACGCTTGACACTCCATGAACCAAATAAGTTTATCTTGGTCTCATCGGAGCACAGGATATGGTTCCAGTAATCCATGACCTTAGTCTGCTTGTCTTTAGCAAACTGTATGCAGGCGTTTTTGTACTTAATCTTTAAAAAAGGCTTATTTCTGGAATGACAGCCACACAGACCAATTTGAGGCAGTGTACGGTGTATGGTCGGAGGCAGTGTACGGACAGACTGACCCCTCACTCATATGTTTATCTCCCAAAGAAAAACTCTGGAAATGATGCTGAGCATGTGCACTCAACTTCTTTGGTCAACCATGACAAGGCCTGAGTGGAACCTGTCCTGGAACCACTGTATGGTCTTGCCCACCGTGCTACAGCTCAGTTTCAGGGTCTTGGCAATCTTCTTATAGCCTAGGCCATCTTTACATAGAGCAACAATTCTTTTTTTCAGATCATTAGAGAGTTTTTGTAATAAGGAGCCTTGTTGAACTTCCGGTGACCAGTAATAGAGAGTGTGAGAGCAATAACACCAAGTTTAAGAGACCTGCTCCGCATTCACACCTGAGACCTTGTAACACTAACAAATCACATGATATTCTAGGAGGGAAACTATCTGATTGGGTCTAATTTGGACTTCTACACTCTGATATGTCCTCACTTTTGTTGCCATGGTTTAGATATTAATGGCTGTGTGTTGATTTACTTTGAGGGGACACAATATTATATACCTTTCTACAGGCTGTGCACTCACTACTTTACATTGGAGCACTGGGTCATTTCTTCAGTGTTGTCACGTGAAAGGATAGAAGAAAATATTTTCAAAAATATGAGGGGTGGAATCACTTATGGGAGATACTGTATATAATGTGAGGGGTGGACTCACTTATGGTATATACTGTATATAATGTGAGGGGTGGACTCACTTATGGGATATACTGTATATATAATGTGAGGGGTGGACTCACTTATGGGATATACAGTATATATAATGTCAGGGGTGGACTCACTTATGGGATATACTGTATATAATGTGAGGGGTGGACTCACTTATGGGATATACTGTATATATAATGTGAGGGGTGGACTCACTTATGGGAGATACTGTATATATAATGTGAGGGGAGGACTCACTTATGGGAGATACTGTATATAATGTGAGGGGTGGACTCACTTATGGGATATACTGTATATATAATGTGAGGGGTGGACTCACTTATGGAATATACTGTATATATAATGTGAGGGGTGGACTCACTTATGGGAGATACTGTATATATATAATGTGAGGGGTGGACTCACTTATGGGGGATACTGTATATAAAATATGAGGGGTGGACTCACTTATGGGATATACTGTATATAAAATATGAGGGGTGGACTCACTTATGGGATATACAGTATATATAATGTGAGGGGTGGACTAACTTATGGAAGATACTGTATATATAATGTGAGGGGTGGACTCACTTATGGGAGATACTGTATATATAATGTGAGGGGTGGACTCACTTATGGGAGATACTGTATATAATGTGAGGGGTGGACTCACTTATGGGATATACTGTATATAATGTGAGGGGTGGACTCATTTATAGGAGATACTGTATATAATGTGAGGGGTGGACTCACTTATAGGAGATACTGTATATAATGTGAGGGGTGGACTCATTTATGGGAGATACTGTATGTAATGTGAGGGGTGGACTCACTTATGGGAGATACTGTAAATAATGTGAGGGGTGGACTCACTTATGGGAGATACTGTATATATAATGTGAGGGGTGGACTCACTTATGGGAGATACTGTATATAATGTGAGGGGTGGACTCCCTTATGAGAGATGCTGTATATAATGTGAGGGGTGGACTCACTTATGGGAGATACTGTATGTAATGTGAGGGGTGGACTCACTTATGGAAGATACTGTATATAATGTGAGGGGTGAACTCACTTATGGGAAATACTGTATATATAATGTGAGGGGTGGACTCACTTATGGTGATAAGGATGACCCTTATGTTTCTAATGACTGATCAATATACTAATACTAAAATGCCATTGCTGCTGGAAAAATATATCTGTTACCTACCATTTAACCCATATACATCAGAATGTTATCTGCTCGTGACTCTGAATATAGGCCTTGAAAAGACTCTATGCGGAGTAGAAAGACTAAACATCTGAAGAACAAAGAACTTCTGCCAAGAAATGAATGGACACTAGATATGCTAATATATATGGACACAATAATCGAACAACCAATCAGAATGTAACATGCTAATTGTGATGTCATAATTCACTCTCCTTCTTTGTACAATGTAACAACCAAATCTACTTCCTGTAATAAACCAGAACTCTTTTGGGAACGGCTGAATTTCCTGCTAAGAAAGAGTGTATACCAAAATCCTCTGTGTGGTGTATATTTTTTATGTCGACACTTAGCAAAATATATAGCAGCACAGTCAATCACATTTGAGAGCCCCCACTCGTTCCATCCTTATCAGATGGTGCCGTTGACTCCTTTCAGAACCGGAGGGAGGGTGAAATTGTTCCCAGGACCGCACTCGCGGGAAGACCAAGTCTGGGGGAGCGACAGCTTTAACCCTCCGGAGGAATCTGGAGCCGCTCAAAGGGCTTGATCAACCCAACAGAACGCGGTAAGTGTTCATTGAGCGGCTCTGAGAAGCCAAACAGATGGTCTTGTTGAACCTCTAAGACAAACCCTAGCGGCGGGGTATTTTCCTGCTGTGAGGTCTAATTTGTGAGTTCTAGCCACATTGGTGCTTGACTGTAGCTGGTTAAAAAAAATCTAAGATTAGAGGCATAGGGAGAAAATCTGCGTGAAACCTGCCCTCAGTAAAAGACTGTGTTTCCTGTTGCCAAGCCTGGCCTATAAATGCTCCACCATGTACTGCCACAGCACCTCCATATACTGGAAAAATGGACCCCCCCCCCCCCCCCAAATAAAAAAAATGCACCCACCCCACTATATGCTATTCAACCTCCGTCTAGTGGTGGCCATGTTACTACAGTAACTTCCTGTACTGGCAGCCATCTTGGAAGCCCAGGAAGTGTGGCTGAATCCATTTCCTGTGCTGTCAGCCATCTTGGTTTACCCAATCTACTTACTCCGTGTAATGAGCCCTCATCCAGTACACTCAAACAGAACTTGCCAGTTGCTGGAGGGTTTACAAACGGAACTTCATCTAGCAGTCATCCGAGTGCTGAAGCACTTAATCTCTTTCCAGGTATGACTTAGGGTGGGAGTTACTTTGTACGTAATAACCAGATCACTGGCCTATACCCAAATCAAACCCACACACTCCCGGATCATCCCTCACCGGAAAGCTCTGTATTTCAATCTGCTTATATTTGCTGTGCCTCACCAAGAAGTCAGACCTCTGTACTCAGTGAAGACACTCCTCCAGCCCAAGATGAACCCCATGCACAGTTTCACTCTCCTACCAATGATAATCATCATCATCAGTCTATCACTGATCATCATCATCAGTCCCCAGGAAAGATCTCTCTTTCACCTGTGAATACAATCACACCTACTGTGGTACAATTTCATGTGCCTCCCAATACCTCCAACAGTAACATGTACCAAACCATTAGATCAAGTATGGTGTCTGAATCCTTTCAACCGGCCCTTGGAACAAAGATCTGGAATAACACCCTACTCCGGATTGGCATGGGTTCCATGGAAACCCAGCGAGTGCAGGCTATAGTTAACCCTGCAAATCCATATCTTCAGCATAATTATGGCCTTGCTGCTGCCTTAGTGCATGCAGGGGGGACTAGTATACAGCATGACTCTGATCTGTTGGTACTACAACAAGGGCCTCCCAACTGGCCATTTCAGGCGCTGAGACACTGCCTTGCAACATGATAATACATGTTGTTGGTCCCAGATATTCCTCTGCCCAACATGATGCCTGCATAAAGCAGCTTCAGTCCACAATACACCACATTCTTGATCTAGCTGGAGAGAAGGAAATTTCTTCTCTGGCCATTCCACCCATCAGTTCTGGACTCTTTGGATTTCCTCCTAATATCTGTTCCAATGCAATAGTGTCCAGTATTGAGAATCACAAGCCAAAACCAACATTACAGGAAATCAGGCTTATCTGTAAAACATACAAAACAGTCCAAGCTCTGGTGGATGCTATGAACTTGTTCAAGAAATTAACCTCTTGGGTAAACACCCAACGCCACATGAATATTCAGATAACCTGCAACATGGATTACCCAGATCCATCCATCTAAACGCTTGCCCATACAGCCTGATGATTCCAGAGATCTCCTGCATAGTTTCGGTGAATCCAGTCCGCCACAAACTAAGCCAATACCACTTATCTATGGTGGTATTAAAGGGTCTGAAAAATCTCTTTCAGAAACTCTTTATAAATATGTTCCGTTTACCTCGGTGCAAGTAAATAATCTTGTATCCCTACTACCTGACCCAGAGAAACAGCCAATGCCTTTCTACAGAAGAATCATGCAAATCCAATGAACCTATTCATCAGTATGGAGGGATTTATATAATCTAGTCTCTATCAGAACTGGAGACGCCTTCTGGCCTATCATTTCCGCCTGCCTAGATAGTTCTGCTATTGTGGACGAGGAGACATACTCTTCTGGAATAGAATTCTGCCGACAATTACAAGCCTGGGTCAGAGACAGACTAGCTTCAAGCTCCACCAATTTCTCTGATGCATCCCAGGAACCTACAGAATCAGCTGAAGAGTTTTTCTCCAGACTACTTAATCTGTTCCAGGATCAAGGTTATGACCTAGGAAGCAACTTCCATAAGACACTCTTCCCAAGAATGGAGCCTTAATCAAATGTGTTTCCCCAATTAACACTCCTTGTTTCCAGTCAAGAAAAAGACCCCCAAAGGACAACCTAAGAAGTTCGGCATGATACATGTTCTTCGTGCCGTTAATGCCGCCACAATTCTAGATACTCCCATTGTTTTCAATCACTTTTCTCAAGCCTTATCCACCTGTCTGGATCCATGGGTAGGAGCCCATCATAATGTGACTTTACTTCAATACGTGGATGACCTTCAACTCTGTGCCACAACACAAGATGAGTGTGCCACCACTTCAGTGGATCTACTATCTTTACTTGCTTCAATCAACTACAAGGTGTCCCAGTGAAAATTTTAATGGGCACAACAAAAAGTAGTCTTCCTAGGACATTGTATCTCTCAAGGTGTTAAGCACCTGGCAGAAGACAGAAAAGCAAACCATACAAGAGACCCCTATACCTACAACTGTCAAGCAACTAACTATAAAACTTTCATTGTATGATCACATACTGCACATCACAATGGATTCCGGATGCCTCAGCACTGCTGTAACCTCTGTATGATGCCATTCCAACTATATCTCAGAAGCAACCACTTTCATGGGAAGCCATACAGTGTTTGAACCGCCTAAAAGACCTTATCATGTCCCCTCCTGCACTTGACATCCCGAACTATGAACTACCGTTTTATCTGTTTCTCTCTGAAAACAAAGGGCCATGCCTCTGGAGTCCTTGCACAAAAACATGGAGACAAATTGCGACCTTTGGGATACTACTCATCCAGACTAGATTCTGTTGCACGAACTTCACCCACCTGCCTTTGAGATGTGATAGCTGCTAAAGACCCTTTGGACAAGACTTCGGACATCATTCTTGGACCTTCTATCATTATCCTCGCTTCATATGATCTGAAAGCTATTTTGACTCAATGCCAAAGAAATCTACTTTCTCTACAAAGACAAGTGAGACTTCAATGCTCTCGCTTACTCCCGGATAATGTCCCCCTTCAGAGATGCACAATCCTCAAGGGCGGTATGAGGACTCATTTTTTGCGCCGTGATCTGAAGTCTTTATTGGTATGATTTTTGTTTTGATCGGACTTTTTGATCACTTT
The DNA here is from genome assembly GCF_029499605.1 of Hyla sarda. NCBI lineage: Eukaryota > Metazoa > Chordata > Amphibia > Anura > Hylidae > Hyla > Hyla sarda. The sequence continues at coordinate 22,337,593 of NC_079193.1, forward strand.
TTATTAATTTTTTAATGGTATAAAAAGTGACCAAAAATACGCTTTTTTGGACTTTTGAATTTTTTTGCGTGTAGGCCATTGACCATGCGGTTTAATTAATGATATATTTTTATGGTTCGGACATTTACGCACACGGCGATATCACATATGTTTATTTATTTTATTTATTTACACTGTTTTGTTTTTTTATGGGAAAAGGGGGGTGATTCAAACTTTTATTAGGGAAGGGGTTAAATGACCTTTATTAACACTTTTTTAAACTTTTTTTTTGCAGTGTTATAGGTCCCATAGGGACCTATAACACTGCACACACTGATCTCTCATCCTGATCACTGGCGTGTATTAACACGCCTGTGATCAGTGTTATCGGCGCTTGACTGCTCCTGCCTGGATCTCAGGCACGGAGCAGTCATTCGTCGATCGGACACCGAGGAGGCAGGTAAGGGCCCTCCCGGTGTCCTGTTAGCTGTTCGGGACGCCGCGATTTCACCGCGGCGGTCCGGAACAGCCCGACTGACTAGCCGGTATACTTTCACTTTAGAAGCGGCGGTCAGCTTTGACCGCCGCTTCTAAAGGGTTAATACCGCACATTGCCGCGATCGGCGATGTGTGGTATTAGCCGCGGGTCCCGGCCGTTGTCGAGTGCTGGGACCGACGCGATGTGATGCGGGGTCGCAGCGCGACCCCGCTTCATATCACGGGAGCCGGCGCAGGACATAAATATACGTCCTGCGTCGTTAAGGGGTTAATGGACAATAGATATGCTAATATATACGGACACAATAATCGAAAAACCAATCAGAATGTAACATGCCAATTGTGATGTCATAATTCACCCTCCTTCTTTGTATAATGTAAAAAACAAATCTACTTCCTGTAATAAACCAGAGCTCTTTTGGGAACGGATGAATTTCCTGCTAAGAAAGAGTGTATACCAACATCCTCTGTGTGGTGTATATTTTTTATGTCGACACTTAGCAAAATATATAGCAGCACAGTCAATCACATTTGAAAGCCCCCACTCAGTCCATCCTTATCAATGGGATATACTATATAGTGTGAGGGGTGGACTCATTTATAGGAGATACTGTATATATAATGTGAGGGGTGGACTCACTTATGGGAGATACTGTATATATAATGTGAGGGGTGGAGTCACTTATGGGATATACTGTATATATAATGTGAGGGGTGGAGTCACTTATGGGATATACTGTATATATAATGTGAGGGGTGGACTCACTTATGGGAGATACTGTATATAATGTGATGGGTGGACTCACTTATGGGATATACTGTATATATAATGTGAGGGGTGGAGTCACTTATGGGATATACTGTATATATAATGTGAGGGGTGGAATCACTTATGGGATATACTGTATATATAATGTGAGGGGTGGAGTCACTTATGGGATATACTGTATATATAATGTGAGGGGTGGACTCACTTATGGGAGATACTGTATATATATAATGTGAGGGGTGGACTCACTTATGGGATATACTGTATATATAATGTGAGGGGTGGAGTCACTTATGGGATATACTGTATATATAATGTGAGGGGTGGAGTCACTTATAGGATATACTGTATATATAATGTGAGGGGTGGACTCACTTATGGGATATACTGTGTATATAATGTGAGGGGTGGAGTCACTTATGGGAGATACTGTATATATAATGTGAGGGGTGGACTCACTTATGGGATATACTGTGTATATAATGTGAGGGCTGGACTCACTTATAGGATATACTGTATATATAATGTGAGGGGTGGACTCACTTATGGGATATACTGTATATATAATGTGAGGGGTGGAGTCACTTATGGGATATACTGTATATATAATGTGAGGGGTGGAGTCACTTATGGGATATACTGTATATATAATGTGAGGGGTGGACTCACTTATGGGATATACTGTATATATAATGTGAGGGGTGGAGTCACTTATGGGATATACTGTATATATAATGTGAGGGGTGGAGTCACTTATGGGAGATACTGTGTATATAATGTGAGGGGTGGACTCACTTATGGGAGATACTGTATATATAATGTGAGGGGTGGAGTCACTTATGGTAGATACTGTGTATATAATGTGAGGGGTCGACTCACTTATGGGAGATACTGTGTATATAGTATACTTCTGTAAAAAAATGAGGGCTTTACTTAAAAAGACTGTATCTCCATCTAAACACATTAATATATAGCTGAGGGCACATTAGGAAGTCGTATATTATGTTGAGAAGCCGTTCTAAATCTTATAATCCATCCTGATATTTACTTATAAAATCTCTTTTGTTTCCTCTTCGATCCTGCACTTCATCAGGGGATTTACACTTGTCTCTTAAGATGCTACAATAATTCACCATTACAGTATATCCAGGTAATGGCGAGCGTTGATATTTGCTCTTCATCGGTGAACAGAATTCTGAGTAGAATCCATTAGGAGTAGTTGTTCTGTTCACATGTCGGAGCTTCCATAGCAAAACTTCCAGTGCGGAATTGGATGAACAAATATGATTATTCCTTTGGCGAGATTCGCTCTGACAAGCCTAATAGTCGGGGGTACTTTTATTACCGAAACTTATTTCTACAGTAAAATTCAGCGCAAAATAGGGGTTGTGTCCAGGCAGCGCTGATCCAACGGGGAAATACAGCAAAGAAAGTAGAATTTCCTCATTGTGCACTGGGTACAAAGCTTCCAGATAAGGAATAATGCAGGTTCTATTCCTGCTCTGGAGAATACAGCAGATTTACATCTTACAGAATCTTGTGGGACAAATATACATGTCTAAAGTAACAACATATTGGTCATAACATTCACCATTATAGTCAATGCAAATCTACACATAAAAGACACAGATAGTTATACTGAAAAATACACGTACCCTATGTGGCATACACATACACTTACTGGCACCTTTATTAGGTACAACTCTCTAGTCCCGGGTCGGACCCCCTTTATACTGTACAAGGTGCTGGAAACATTCCTCAGAGATTTCTCTCCATATGGACATGATGACATCACACAGTTCCTCTTTACAGACATGATGACATCACACAGTTCCTCTTTACAGACATGATGACATCACACATTTCCTCCATATGGACATGATGACATCACACAGTTTCTATATACGGACATGATGACATCACACAGTACCTCCATATGGACATGATGACATCACACAGTTCCTCCATATGGACATGATGACATCACACAGTTCCCCCATATGGACATGATGACATCACACAGTTCCCCCATATGGACATGATGACATCACACAGTTCCCCCATATGGACATGATGACATCACACAGTTCCCCCATATGGACATGATGACATCACACAGTTCCTCCATATGGACATGATGACATCACACAGTTCCTCCATATAGACATGATGACATCACACAGTTCCTCCATATGGACATGATGACATCACACAATTCCTCCATATGGACATGATGACATCACACAGTTCCTCCATATGGACATGATGACATCACACAATTCCTCCATATGGACATGATGACATCACACAATTCCTCCATATTGACATGATGACATCACACAGTTGCTGCAGATTTGTCGGATCCATGATGAGAATCTCCGGTTCCACCACATCCCAGCGGTGATCTATTGGATGAGATCTGGTGACTGTGGAGGCCATTGGAGTCATGTGACCTCATTGTCCTGTATGAGATGATGTTATGTGACCTCATTGTCCTGTATGAGATGATGTCATGTGACCTCATTGTCCTGTATGAGATGATGTCATGTGACATGGGGCATTATCCTGTACCATCAGAAGATGGGTCCACTGTGGTCATAAAGGGACGGACATGGTCAATAACAATACTCAGGTAGGCTGTGGTTTTTATACCAGGCTCAGTTGGTACTAAGGGGCCCAAAGTGTGCCCAGAAAATGTCCCGCACACCATTACACAAACCACAAGCCTGAACCTAATAGAAGGCAGGAGGGATCCATGCTTTATGTCGTTTAAACCAAATTCTGACTCATCTGAATGGCACAGCTGGAATGGGAATGCCATCACTGCTCCCCTGCCCCGGGCCCGCGGAGAGCCGCAGTGAACCTGTTCTTCGTGTCCCTCATGTTACGCACTGTTATGCAAAGGAGGATTTTGTTTTCATCTGCCAGAGAGTTAGTACTATGTTACCATTTCTATACATTGTATATTAGTTAGCTTCTCTCTACATCGGCACCGCAGATCCCTCTGGATATTCATGAACTGTTCTATACTCCGTTACGGCCATAAAATGCCACTGACAAATATATACCTTTCTGGTACCAAGCTCCCTCTTTCTTTGTTCGGACTGTACAGCTGGAATGGAGACTCATCAGACCAGACAATGTTCTTCCATCTTCCAATGTCCAGTTTTTGTGACCTGTGTGAATTGTAGCCTCAGTTTCCTGTTCTTAGCTGACAGGAGTGGCCCCCGGTGTGGTCTCTGCTGCTGTAGCCCATCTGCTTCAAGGTTGGACGTGTTGTGCGGTCAGAGATGGAAGCAGAGCAGATTGCGCTCAGACTTTCCACTTGGAAATTTTCAGTACTACCTGGCCCTAAGGTATTGAATGACAGCAAGCAGAGATCTTAAAAGTTATGTTAAAAAATGTAAACAGAAAAAAAAAACAATATTAAAAATAAAAATACCTTACAGTAACAAGAGGTGATGGGTAGTAGTGGGAAAATGCAATGATTCACACACTTATTTGTGTACACGTCTTAAAAAAAGAATATTTTACAGACAATGATGAAAAGACAAAGCGTCTCTATAAATTCTAGGTTTCTTGTTTCAGGGCATGACGAGGAACACCTAAAAAGAACACGGATCCACATGACCCAACAAATATTTACTCTGCAAATAAAAGTAAAAAAAATCGCATTGTCATAAAGATATCAGAACGCAGTTAAGATTCTACACACAATGGGGGAGATTAATAAAAACCTGTGTAGAGAAAAGGTTGCCTATAGCAACCAATCACATTGCTTCTTATTTTAAAAATTAAAGAAGCAATCTGATTGGTTGCCATGGGCCACTGGTCAACTTTCCCTCTGCAGAGGTTTTGTACATGATTACCAAGGATCTGCTCCATGTAGTGTAGTATAGAGGATCTCTCCTGTGTGGTGTAGTATAGAGGATCTATCCTGTGTGGTGTAGTATAGAGGATCTCTCCTGTGTGGTGTAGTATAGAGGATCTCTCCTGTGTGGTGCAGTATAGAGGATCTGTCCTGTGTGGTGTAGTATAGAGGATCTGTCCTGTGTGGTGTAGTATAGAGGATCTGTCCTGTGTGGTGTAGTATAGAGGATCTGTCCTGTGTGGTGTAGTATAGAGGATCTGTCCTGTGTGGTGTAGTATAGAGGATCTCTCCTGTGGTGTAGTATAGAGGATCTCTCCTGTGTGGTGTAGTATAGAGGATCTGTCCTGTGTGGTGTAGTATAGAGGATCTGTCCTGTGTGGGGTAGTATAGATGATCTCTCCTGCGTGATGTAGTATAGAGGATCTCTCCTGTGTGGTGTAGTATAGAGGATCTGTCCTGTGTGGTGTAGTATAGAGGATCTCTCCTGTGTGGTGTAGTATAGAGGATCTGTCCTGTGTGGTGTAGTATAGAGGATCTCTCCTGTGTGGTGTAGTATAGAGGATCTCTCCTGTGTGGTGTAGTATAGAGGATGTGTCCTGTGTGGTGTAGTATAGAGGATGTGTCCTGTGTGGTGTAGTATAGAGGATCTCTCCTGTGTGGTGTAGTATAGAGGATCTCTCCTGTGTGGTGTAGTATAGAAGATCTCTCCTGTGTGGTGTAGTATAGAGGATCTCTCCTGTGTGGTGTAGTATAGAGGATCTCTCCTGTGTGGTGTAGTATAGAGGATCTGCTCCATGTAGTGTAGTATAGAGGATCTCTCCTGTGTGGTGTAGTATAGAGGATCTCTCCTGTGTGGTGTAGTATAGAGGAGCTGTCCTGTGTGGTGTAGTATAGAGGATCTGTCCTGTGTGGTGTAGTATAGAGGATCTCTCCTGTGTGGTGTAGTATGGAGGATCTGTCCTATGTGGTGTAGTATAGAGGATCTCTCCTGTGTGGTGTAGTATAGAGGATCTCTCCTGTGTGGTGTAGTATAGAGGATCTCTCCTGTGTGGTGTAGTATAGAGGATCTCTCCTGTGTGGTGTAGTATAGAGGATCTGTCCTGTGTGGTGTAGTATAGAGGATCTCTCCTGTGTGGTGTAGTATAGAGGATCTCTCCTGTGTGGTGTAGTATAGAGGATCTCTCCTGTGTGGTGTAGTATAGAGGATCTCTCCTGTGTGGTGTAGTATAGAGGATCTCTCCTGTGTGGTGTAGTATAGAGCATCTCTCCTGTGTGGTGCAGTATAGAGGATCTCTCCTGTGTGGTGCAGTATAGAGGATCTGTCCTGTGTGGTGTAGTATAGAGGATCTGTCCTGTGTGGTGTAGTATAGAGGATCTCTCCTGTGTGGTGTAGTATAGAGGATCTCTCCTGTGTGGTGTAGTATAGAGGATCTGTCCTGTGTGGTGTAATATAGAGGATCTCTCCTGTGTGGTGTAGTATAGAGGATCTGTCCTGTGTGGTGTAGTATAGAGGATCTGTCCTGTGTGGTGTAGTATAGAGGATCTGTCCTGTGTGGTGTAGTATAGAGGATCTCTCCTGTGTGGTGTAGTATAGAGGATCTCTCCTGCGTGGTGTAGTATAGAGGATCTCTCCTGCGTGGTGTAGTATAGAGGATCTCTCCTGCGTGGTGTAGTATAGAGGATCTGTCCTGTGTGGTGTAGTATAGAGGATCTGTCCTGTGTGGTGTAATATAGAGGATCTGTCCTTGTGTGGTGTAGTATAGAGGATCTCTCCTGTATGGTGTAGTATAGAGGATCTCTCCTGTGTGGTGTAGTATAGAGGATCTCTCCTGCGTGGTGTAGTATAGAGGATCTCTCCTGTGTGGTGTAGTATAGAGGATCTCTCCTGTGTGGTGTAGTATAGAGGATCTGTCCTGTGTGGTGTAGTATAGAGGATCTCTCCTGCGTGGTGTAGTATAGAGGATCTCTCCTGTGTGGTGTAGTATAGAGGATCTGTCCTGTGTGGTGTAGTATAGAGGATCTCTCCTGTGTGGTGTAGTATAGAGGATCTGTCCTGTGTGGTGTAGTATAGAGGATCTCTCCTGTGTGGTGTAGTATAGAGGATCTGTCCTGTGTGGTGTAGTATAGAGGATCTGTCCTGTGTGGTGTAGTATAGAGGATCTGTCCTGTGTGGTGTAGTATAGAGGATCTGTCCTGTGTGGTGTAGTATAGAGGATCTCTCCTGTGTGGTGTAGTATAGAGGATCTCTCCTGTGTGATGTAGTATAGAGGATCTGTCCTGTGTGGTGTAGTATAGAGGATCTCTCCTGTGTGGTGTAGTATAGAGGATCTGTCCTTGTGTGGTGTAGTATAGAGGATCTCTCCTGCGTGGTGTAGTATAGAGGATCTCTCCTGTGTGGTGTAGTATAGAGGATCTCTCCTGTGTGGTGTAGTATAGAGGATCTCTCCTATGTGGTGTAGTATAGAGGATCTGTCTTGTGGGGTACAGATGATACCAGTCATTTAACCCTCTAAATGCTGTGATCTTGAGGGGCTTGATGACCACACTGTCATGACTTCAATTAGCATCTAACCAATGCAATCACACAGTGCTGACTGGTCAACATGGCACCGGGGGTATATTACAGCTTTCCAAAAGCTAGTAGATCACAGATTTGACAGGTCAATGTAATACAATAGTATGACATTGACCTGTATAAGCAACCGATTTATTGCTTATACAGTTCAGAGTGATACTATTGTATTGCATTGACCTGTTAAATAACCGGTCTACTACCTTATGGCAAGGTGTAGTATGCACACAGAACTGTATAAGCAATCCCCGAAGGCTGACACCAGTCACACGAACAAGTTCCCTGCTGTGGTTGGGTAGCTCTGTGTGTCCGCTTGTAGCGGCGGATTTCCGCCGCTACAAGCGGACACACAGAGCTACCCGGTCGCAGCAGGGAGCTCACTCTTATGATTACAGTCAGCGCATTCGCAGTGTGAAATACAATGTGGATGCGATACGTGTGACCCTACCCTAAAGGTAAGTTTTACCACATTGTGAATGGTGTGTTGTTTATGTTTATTTTAGTTCATATTTTTTTTGGGAAGGAGCGGGTGCAGGGTGTCATTACAAAATACAATTGGTCCTGCAAAAAACAAGCCCCCTCATATAGAAGGTGAGGAGGGAAAAAACGTAAAACGCCAAAATATAAAAATTTTCCTGGTCATCAATTGGTTAATTTGAAGCATAAAAACAATGCAATATCCTATATTTACATTTGCATAAAATAAAATGTCATCCAGAACAATAAAACATTTAATAGCCCTCTATACCCTGGCAGGACGAGGTCACCAAACTTGTTTCTGGAACAATAGAGAGAAGTAATAATTAACTAGAGAAGCGTCACCGCATGGTGTGTCTATGCTCACTTTGACAGCAGATTTTTATTTAGTCTTAGTCATAGTCTTTTGACTTAAAGGGGTACTCCGCTGGAAAACATTTTTTTTTTTTTTTTTTTTTTACCCCTTAAGGACTCCATTTTCCATTTTCATTTTTTCCTCATCACCTTCTAAAAATCATAACGCTTTCAATTTTGCACCAAAAAAATCCATATGATGGCTTATTTTTTTCGCCACCAATTCTACTTTGCAGTGACATTAGTCATTTTCCCCAAAAATCCACGGTGAAACGAAAAAAGAAAAAAAAAAATCATTGTGCGACAAAATTGAAGAAAAAATGTCATTTTGTAATTTTGGGGGCTTCCGTTTCTATGCAGTGCATTTTTCGGTAAAAATAACACCGTATCTTTATTCTGTAGGTCCATACGGTTAAAATGATACCCTACTTATATAAGTTGGATATTGTCGTACTTCTGGAAAATTTATATGTTAAAAATTCTCATCTTCTAACCCCTATAACTTTTTTATTTTTCCATGTACAGGGCGGTATGAGGACTCATTTTTGCGCCATGTTCTGAAGTTATTATTGGTACCATTTTTGTATTGATCGGACTTTTTGATCGCTTTTTATTCATTTTTTCATGATATAAAAAGTGACCAAAAATGCACAATTTTGGAATTTTTTTGCGCGCATGCCATTGACCGTGCAATTTAATTAACGATATATTTTTAGAGTTCGGACATTTTCGCACGCGGCGATACCACATATGTTTATTTTTATTTACACAGTTTTTTTTTTTTATGGGGAAAGGGGGGTGATTCAAACTTTTATTAAGGTAGGGGTTAAATGACGTTTGTTAACCTTTTTTTTCACTTTTTTTTTTGCAGTGTTAGGGTATGTTCACACTGAGGAATTTCCACTAGTAATTCTGCTCGCTTTTTCCTCTCCAATTCATTCAGCAGTGAAATCCCCCATAGAGTTGTGCAGAATTTCTGCCCCTCAGTTCACACTGAGGAATTTCCTCAAGCAGAATTCTGACGAGGGAGTCTGTTCCGCTTGAAGAGAGAACATGTTCTTTCTTTCAGGCGGAATCGGCGTCGTTCTCCCATAGAGATCAATGTTATATATATTTTTTTGAGTCAGAAGCATTTCCACGCGGAATTCGCGTGGAATTTCCGCATGAAAAAATTAATACATTTATGAATAGAAATATTTGATACTCCTCCTCCGCATGAAACCTGCATTTTCGCGCGATTTCCGCGCCAATTCCGCGCGAAATCTCTGTGAGTTCTTGTGGAAAAGTAACAATATTTTGAGGCAGAAAATTTCTGCTTGATTTCTGCCCCAATTCCTCAGTGTGAACATACCCTTATAGCTCCCATTGGGGACTATAACACTGCACACACTGATCTCCTATGCTGATCCCTGCAAAGCCATAGCTTTTGATGCGTAATCTGAAGTTTTTATCGGTACAATTTTTGTTTTGATCGATTTTTTTATGGTATAAAAAGTGACCAAAAATATGCAATTTTGGACTTTGGAATTTTTTTTTACATGTACGCCATTGACCGTGCGGATTAATTATATATTTTTATAGTTCGGACATTTATGCACGTGGCGATACCACATATGGCTATATTTATTTTTATTTTATTTTACGACAATTCGCTGTGGAAGCACAATCATATCTACGTGATACTGGTGATTTTTTATCAAAAATCTCACAAATTGTTGTACCTACCAATGCCATAATTGCCAGTTTTGACATTGTTAGTTTGTACACATCAATCCAGCACGAGAGGGGAGTAGGAGCCATTAAAAAGACACTGGAGGAGGCACATTTTGATGTGAAACAGATTGACTTTATTTTAAGTCTTTTACTGTTTGTACTACAGAATAACTATTTTCTTTTTGATGAAAAATACTATGTCCAACTACGTGGGACTGCCATGGGCAGCAACATGGTGCCCACGTATGCGAACATAGTAATGAGAGAGTTTGAGGAAAGCCATGTCTATGTAGCCCACCACTCCAGGAAGATCCTGGGGTGGTGGCGGTACATAGATGATATTTTTTTGATCTGGGATGGCACGGGTGAGGAATTAGTGGAATTCCAAACATACCTTAATAGTGTTGACAGGGACTTACAGTTTACCCTGACCTATTCACAAGATAAGGTACAATTTTTGGACACAGAAGTCTCTATTGTAAATCATAGACTCTCTACAGACATATATTATAAGCCCACAGACTGTAATACCTTGCTGCAATTTAATTCGTGCCACCCGAGACAGATGATTGAGTCACTGCCATACAGCCAATTTCTACGTGCCAGCAGAATTGTTGACAGTAGTGAGAAATTGGATCAGGCAGTAAATAAAATGGCAACCCAATTTATGGCCAGAGGCTATCCCTCCACTCTGGTTAATAGGCAGAAACAGAGGCTTTATGAGGAAAGGAGTGGACAGAGGAAATCTAGAACTAAAAGAGACCAGACAACACGTATTCCATTCATTTCCACCTTTAATGAAGTATCAGGACAGATTGCCCAAAAATTTTAAAAAACATTGGCACTTGATCAGTGAAAGTTTTCCCAATATTCCTGAACTTAGGGAAATGCCCCTCATGTCCTATCGTAGGGCCAGAAATTTAAAGGATGACCTAGTAAGGGCGGATGTGTCTAAACAAACTCAAACACAGAAATATGTTTCGGTACAGGCAAAGGGATGCTTTCCCTGTAGGAGGTGCGTGAATTGTAGGTATGTGCAGAAGGGGAATACATTCACGCACCCCCAAACAGGCAAAGCTTATCCTATAAAATTCTATCTTAATTGTGAGAGTGATTTTGTGGTCTATATTCTGTGGTGTCCCTGTGAATTCATTTATATTGGAGAGACAAAATGTGAGTTTAAAGTAAGATTGATTCAACATAGATACTCTATACGCAAAGGGAGAGTCGATTTACCGGTGTCCAAGCATTTTTTGGAAGCGGGACATCGAGAACAGGATTTAAAGTGTATGGTGGTGGATCATATTCCACCACTAAAGAGAGGTGGGGATAGGGTCGCCGCATTACAGAAAAGAGAATTGAGGTGGATATATGACCTCAATTCCCTTAAACCAAATGGTCTGAACGTAGAATTTGTAGTTAAGCCAAGGATGATGATGAGATAATTGTTGTAGAGTCCCAGTGTAAGGTTATGTTCAGTGTGGTTATGTATTCTACAAGTGATATTATTTACTAATACTTGTCGTCTTAAATTTCAGAAATTTTGAAGTATAGACCATCGACGTTAAAATCAAGCAACCCAGAGAAAAGAGTACCTCAACACGGATCCGCATTCTTTTTTATATATATATTTCCTTTTTTTTATATATAATTTTCATTTTTTACTTATTTTTCTATATTTGTTTAATTTTTACCAGTATAGTGACGGCGCCCCTATACTAATATTGATACTGCAAGACACATATTCCTTATGTTTCCTAATTGATCTACTACTAATGTTGTACCCTGGTATGATTGTCACGTGTATGATGGGTTGCCGTTAGACACCTCTGTATTGACAAGAACGGTCTGGTGAAGTATCCTGACAGCCAGAAGGTGAGGCTTTTACCAATCTGGTAGGGAGAAGCGTACTTTGGGACCCTATGGATTCCATAAGTCGCACCCAGATCCGTGCGGTGCATAACAGAGGGCAAGTGTCCAGGTCCCTTGATTGTTTTCCAGCATGTGTGCAGGGTTACAATATTGGAATAATATGATTCCTACTATACATTTGGTAATTGAGTGAAGTGCTTTGCCAGCAGTTCGCTATATAACCTAATATTTATTTGCCCTGAACTAATATGGCGCTGGTGAACACCTATACATACACTGAGCATGCGCTGAGAGCCACGGAGCTTGGCCGCGATGCGCAAGTCATTGTTTACCTGACAGGTCGGGATGTCTCTATGACTACCAGGGACGCCGTTACTATGATTGGTTGAACTCCGGTTACACCGGAAGTAGATCCCGGCGTCCCATGTGGACTCGGGTCTGCGGATCATGGCGCGTTTGCGAAGAGGCCGGCTAAACAAACGAGTTTGCTTGATTGGGTAACGTCTTTTAACCCCTCTTTTACTTGTTTTGTTTACACGATCACTGTTATAATTGTACATTTATATCACAATCCGATCCTATAAGTGATTGGCGATCGGAATACAGAGATGTATACACTTTATACCACAGAATTGAATACACTAAATTGATCATGTTTGTATTTATTGGTTTGTATAGTTTATACTTTGTTTATAACATGTCAGATGTCACATGATATGTAAATGTTGATGATGTCACTGATTCGGGGAGGTATTTAACCCCGCTTGTATCACTTGTAAATCACTTGAAAATGGCGGTGAGAGATCGCTGAAACGTTGTAAATTTTCCTTGGAATAAAAGCACTTATTTTTGACCCATTTTGGTGTGCTGCCTATATCCATTTATATATTTATTTTTATTAACATAAAATTTTATTAGGGAAGGGGTTAAAATCACATTTATTAATTCTTTGTTTACACTTTTATTTTTTTGCAATGTTATAGCCCCCATAGAGGGCTGTAACATAACATGCAGTACATTGATTGCAGGCATTGATCAATGCTATGCCATGGCATTGCATTGATCAGTGTTATCAGTGGTCGATTGCTCAAGCCTGGATATCAGGAGGCAGGTAAGGGACCCTCTGCTTGCATCCTAGCTGACTGGGACAACGCAGTTTAACCGCGGTGGTCCCAATCAGCCTGACCGAGCTACCGGGAATGCTTTTATTTTTACATTTTGGAAGCAATGATCAACTTTGATCGCTGCGTCTAAAGGGTTACTACTGGACATCACCGTGATCGGTGATGTTCGGTATTAGCCCTGGGTCCCGGCTACCGTTAGCACAGAATGCCGGGGGCTGCACAGAGATCGCGGGGGTCCCCTGCAATCATACATCTTATCCATTATCCTTTGGATAGGGCATAAGATGTATTAAGCCGGAATACCCCTTTAAGGTCTAATGAGACCATGAAGCTGTCCCTTGTGAGCTGATTTATGGTGGATTTGACCGTTTACATATTGAATTTTTGAACGGTTCAAAAGTTTTAGATTTATTAATGTGCGGTATGAGTTGTCTGAGAGAGAGGAGTAAAAACCTTGACCTATCTCTTCCTGAGGCACTGGAACTAAGACCTGCTTTTCTAATAGGGACAACACTTATTTTTGTAATGCCAACTGGCCTATTGGACCTGTGTGACTTACAGTAATTTTCAGGCCAGTTAGAGGAAGGCTGAGAAATTCTAGGCGTAAGCCGTCTCTTAAGGTACTTAAAACCCAGGAGCTGTTTGAAATTTGCTCCCATTCTGACATGGAATTTCTCAGCCTGCCGCCAACTCGCTCCAAATTTTCATTGCTGACCAGAATTTTTGGTACCTAAGGTTGTCTCTTTAGAGAGGTGCAGAAAATTAGATAGAAATGTCCCTCTTTAAGCGCTGCTTCTCCCAACGAAGTTGATGAGTCAGGTATTCATTAGAAAGTTTTTATTGTGGAACCAATGACTCGTTTCGGATTGAAAACCCTTCCTCAGGTGCCAATCTGAGGAAAGGTTTTCAACCCGAAACGCGTCATTGGTTTCACAATAAAAACGTTCTAATTAATACCTGACTCATCGACTTCGTTGGGAGAAGCAGCGCTTAAAGAGGGACATTTCTATCAAATTTTCTGCATATCTCCTGGGCAGCCCTGCAACTGTTCCCACGTCCCTACGGCATCGCAGCACTCCCGGATAAACTTCACAAAACCCCGAACTTAAATCGTCGGGTTGATAAGCGCATTTCTATTGCACTCAAGGTGAGCACAATACCTACCTCTATTGTTTAGAATTTGACATGTTGAGGATAATGCACTAGGCGCCTTGTGTGGCTGTTTTTGTCTCCCGTTTCTACTCATTAAAGAGGTAACATTTCAAATTTTTGGGAAATCACCATCTAGATGAATCATCCAATTTTCGCCCTTGACCTCTGGATTTCTTACTGGAAAAGAAAGATCTGTTAGGTCTGGAAGTAGGCTAAGTAGGGAAATTCTTTTTATTATCGGCCCTCTTCTCCAAAATATTAGTCAAAACTGGCCCAAAAAGAAACTTTCCTTCCCAGGGAAGTGCACAAAATTAATTTTTAGAACCAACATCCCTTGGCCAAGATTTAAACCAAAGGGCCCTACGGGCTGAATGTGACAGGGCTGCGGATCTAGCAGAAAGCCTCAATGCATCTGATGAGGCATCAGCTAGAAAGGCAGCAGACTTTTTAATTAATTGCATCGAATTCATTAACTGCTCGAGGGACCAGATTTTGAATATCCGTAGACAATTGATCAAGCCAAAGTATAATTGATCTGGCCCCCCAGGAGGCTGCCGCGTTTGGCTTAAAAGATGCCGTGGAAGCCTCCCAAGAACTTCTCAAAAAAAGGTTCTCTCTTTTTTTTTTTTATCCATTGGATCTTTGAGTACTCCCAAATCTTCTAAAGCAAGAGCCCCTTTCCTAGAGATCTTAGATATGGCTACATCTATTTTAGGAACCTTTTCCCATTCTTATAGTTCCATATTATCAAAGGGGTACTTTCCTTTTAATGCTTTCGGAAGAAAAGCCTTTCTTTCCGGGTTCTCACTTTCTTTTTTAATTAATGAGGATATGCATCTATGAACAGGAAATACTTTACGTTACCAATCACAGCTCAACTTTTATATCTTAAAGGGGTACTCCGCGGCTCAGTGTTTGGAACAAACTGTTCTGAATGCTGGAATCAGGAGCTTGTGACGTCATAGCCCCGCCCCCTCAATGCAAGTCAATGGGAGGGGGCGTGACGGCAGTCACGCCCCCTCCCATTGACTGGCATTGAGGGGGCGGGGCTATGACGTCACAAGCTTCCAGTGCCAGCTCCAGCGTTCGGAACAGTTCCAAACGCCGAGCAGCGGAGTACCCCTTTAACGAAAGTTGAGCTGTGTTTGGTTGCTATGGAAAAAAACAGACAATTAGTATTTCAGTCTGATTGATAAATATGGGCCTATATCTTGAATTGATTTAGTTTCTTTGGGATCCTCACATATTTACATTTTTTATTAAACAGTTTGTGTCCTCCACATGAAAGAAAGGTCTCCCTGAAGTAGTATCCTCTCCAGAAGAGGAATCCTCATCTGATTCTGCTGAATCTACAATAATTCCTTCTTCCTCTGACCCTGTAGCCGGAGCTATAGCACCTACAGGAGTGTCAGGCGTAGAAGGGGTAGCACCTAGAGGAGTGTAAGGCATAGAAGGGGTAGCACCTAGAGGAGTGTAAGGCGTAGAAGGGGTAGCACCTACAGGAGTGTAAGGCGTAGAAGGGGTAGCACCTAGAGGAGTGTAAGGCGTAGAAGGGGTAGCACCTACAGGAGTGTCAGGCGTAGAAGGGATAGCACCAACAGGAGTGTAAGGCGTAGAAAGGATAGCACCTACAGGAGTGTCAGGCGTAGAAGGGATAGCACCAACAGGAGTGTAAGGCGTAGAAAGGATAGCACCTACAGGAGTGTAAGGCTGTCACTGAACAAACACAATTGGCTAACAGGCAATTGCGTAAACTGGATCCTATCATAGCCTAACTACACCAAAAAAAGAAGATACCAGTATACTGATTTGAGTACAAAAATAGTGAATAAACTTTATTCAAGTGCATTATAAAATCATACATAAAATACAAGGTACTATACAGATGAAAGCTACAGAAAGAGGTAGGGATACTGAATCCACAATGGTAGACAGTACGGACGGCAGGGATACAATCCACAGATGTCAAATTGCAACATGCCCATAAATAGTAAAAATAAATAATGAAACATACATATACTGAGTGTATAAAGCTGGTATATGTCCTCAAGCGGGCTATGTGTGAAGTGCAAGTAACTAATTGTATAGCACCTAGCCCCGTTCAGAGGTCAGTCAGCAGCATTATATAATGAAAAAGAGGAGAGCATGAAAGACAGCATAAAGTAACAAATACTTGCCATACACCAATAGGGGAGATCACTACCTGTACCCCAACGCGCGTTTCGCGTATGGGCTTCGTCAGGGGACGTGTCTAGTGCTAAAGGGCGTCCCTATTTATAGTGGTCCTCCAAACACAATTGGTTAGGGTAAGGTTGAGGGGCAGCTATTGCAACCAATGGTGATGGGTGTATTACAAAATCACCTACTTGTAGATGCGCATCAGTTCCGACAGTCTAAGTGATAGGACAGATACCGCATGTGGCGCTGGTACCCGCTGTCTCGGCGGGTGACGTCACTTCCTCCAGCGGGAGCCGGACCGGATGTGGCGCTGGAGGAAGTGACGTCACCCACCGAGACAGAAAAGTCCCAGGTCTACAGTATATAGGGCTGTCAGCATTGTTGGCATAGGTAGCTGGGCTGATGATATGGCATTGTGGTGATGTATGAAATGGAAATGAAGGAGCAGGCAGTATTTGAAAAACTATTAATTTGTTGTATAGAGATTATACAAGAATAGTTTCAGCGACTTCGTTGAGTCCAATAGGCTGAAGGGATCCACACTTGAAGATCCAGAAGACCTCTAGCCTCTTCAATATTTCAAATCTATTGGAACGGGATTTTGGGACATGATCAACAGGTGTAACACTGAAGGGTTTAGCAATCCCTTTGTGGGCCAAAGCACAGTGCCTGGAAAGTCCATGTAAAAGGAATCCTGTCCTTATGTTAAATCTGTGCTTATTGATCCTGCTGCGCAACTTTTGGGTAGTCCGCCCAATGTACTTCAGGCCACAACAACATTCAATAAGGTAGATGACAAATTCAGACTCACAGGTAAGATGGTATTTCATCTGGAGGATTTCGCCAGAGGCTTTTGAGCGGAATTCTTGATGATTATGTACAATTTCAGCACAGCAGAGACATCTGGTTTTTCCGCATCTGAAGCTCCCTGGTTTTCCTTTTTGAGCTGGTCTCTGTTGTAGTTGTCTGAGCTGGCTTGGAGCAAGGAGGTTTTTAATTGTGGGGGCCCTACAGAACGTGACTCCTGGATGTTCAGGTAGATCTTCAAAGAGAAATTTGTGGCTCCCAAGAATGTGCCAGTGCTGTTGAAGAGTTTTCTTAATCTGATTAGAGGAGGAACTGTAGGTTGTAATGAAATTGAGTTCCCAGTTCTTAGTGGTGGTCCTTTGTATCCTCGGTTTTAGACAGTCCTCCTGTGTCAGATTTTTTTCTCTCGTAGGCATCAGATAGTAGTTTTGGGGGATATTTTTTGGCGGTGAATCTTTTCTTGAGTATGTCAGCCTGAGCACAGAAATCTCTTTGGTTAGAACAGATTTTCCTTATTCTCTTGTATTGGGAGTAAGGGATATTCTCAAGCCACTTCTTGTAATGCCCACTGGAGAAGTCAATATAACTGTTAGTATCGACTTTTTTGAAAAAGGTGGAGGTAATGAATTTGCTGTGATCATGTGATATGATCAGATCTAAGAACGTATTACTTGCATGTATAGTGAAGTTTATACCCCAGTGATTTTGATTGAGGTGTTCTAAGAGGTGGTTGGTAGATGATTCAGGGCCTCGCCAGATAAAAATCAGATCATCAATGTACCTCCGATAGAGAACAATGTTCTCCATGATCTTACTGTGGCCACATATTTGTTCCATCTCGAACACCCCCATGAATAGATTGGCATAAGCCGGCGCCACCTTGGCCCCCATAGCAGTGCCCTTCCGCTGATGGTATATGCCGCCGTCATACAAAAAGAAATTATTCTCCAGTATAAACTGGAGACCTTCCAATAGGAATTTTCTCTGGGGTATAGTAATTTCTTCATCTTCAGTGAGAAATAGTTCGAAAGCCTTCAGTCCAAGTTGGTGGTCAATATTGGTATATAGCGATGTGACATCACAGGTGACCATGATGTAAGAGGAATCCCACGGGAGAGAAGTGAGCTGTTGTACCATTCCACCCACCCCCTATCCATGTCAATAATAGGATCTAGGGTACTTCTGCCAAATAGGGGCTTTTCTGTTTAAAAAAAAAATCATCCCATTTTCAACAACACAACAGGCTCCTTACAGTTGCTGCATACCAACAACAGTAACTTTCATGTGTAGCTACTTGTGTTTGTTACAACTAATACATCCCTGACTTTACCCCTTGGGTTCCCGTACAGCTTTCCAAGTAGCTACCTTGTTTATCTTTACCCATTTATCAATACTTATACCAGGAATAAGGCAGCAGATACACTTATATATTACCTCATAGCCATCAGTCCGCTCTTCACAATTTTTATCTATCTAGAAAGATGCCTCCCAATTTTTCATTATCAGCATCACTATGCCGTTCACACTACACTCTTACCCATTATCCGTGTTAGTTTTTTCAAGCCAGGTCCGACCCTTTTTAACCCCGCCACCGTTGCATATTGCCCCGCTATGTGATGATAGGCTCACCCGAATGGTGACAGCTATCTCTTGAGGTCCGCCCCTTTTGAACTCCGCCACCGCTTCATATAGCTAAGGAAGGTGACAGGTCCGGAGTCCCAGTGAAACACATGTAACAGAGGTCTCCACCCCCTGACCTATCAGGAGCAGTTTCAGCTCCGCTCACCCAATCAGCATTGTTCTCCCGGCCGCAGAGAAAAAGAAAGGGATCTCTCTCCGGCTGTCATAGTTTCCTAGTAATGCGATCCCCGCACATTAAACAGACATCTATCATATTGCAACTTTCTTAGACAGTACAGAATAGTCATTTGCAGGTTGCTGACTCCCCGGCCGTTAATGCATATGCAGTAATGCACCCGTACGGCATCGGGTGTTTAGCAAGAGATGTTCTGTTTACTTACGCTATTTGCGTAAACCATGTTTGTGAATTACCAAATGAACGTAACCTTTATGGTTGCGGATGGAATGTATTTTAACCGCATCTGTTCACTATGTTGTATGCACGTTGCCAGATGAAGGGTCCAGTTCGGACCAGAAACGCGTTGCTTTCTGTGCTAATAAACCACGTTTTAGACACTGAGAAGGGTCTATAGAACTTTCTATCAGGACCAGCGCCATCAACGGCCCAATTTTGTCTTTTCATGTTACATCAAACAAATATGGTACAGAAAAAAAACTACAGATCATGGCGCAAAAAAAGAGCCCTCACACATCCCAGTACACTGAACAATAAAAAAGTTATAGGGGTTAGAAGAGGACAATTTTAAATGTACAAATTTTTGTGCACAAAGTTTAATTTTTTAACAGAAGTAAAACAAAATCAAACCTATATAAGTTTGGTATTTTAATTGTATGGACCTACAGAATCAAGATAAGATGTCATTTTTATCAAAAGTGCACTGCGTAGAAATGGAAGCCATTTTTTTTAATTTTGTAACACAAATACATTTTTTGGGGGGGGTTTCTCCGTAGATTTTGTGATTAAATGACGGATGTCATTACAAAATCAAATTGGTGGCACATAAAACAAGCCTCATATGGGTCTGCTGGTGGAAAACTGAAAGAGTTATGATTTTTAGAAGGTGATGAGGAAAAAACAAAAGTGCAAAAATGGAAAAATATGTAAATTTTCGTACAAAAAGTGTTTTTTTTTCAAAGAAGTAAAAAAAAGAAACCTTTATAATTTGGGTATCGTAACCATATGGACCTACAGAATAAAGATATTGGCTCTGATTTACTATTGTAAACCCGACCTGTTTTGTCGGGTTGTGCACCAGAATTTGGCATATTGCTCCCAAAATTGTGTTTGTGCCAGAATTTGCGGCACAAAATGTAAAAAACTGTCCAACTCTCCATTTTACCCTGAAAACCCGAAAACGGGGCATGGCGCTGGGAAAAAGGTGTGTGGCCGTCAAAAAAAAGGGACGTAACGTGAAAAATTTGTAGATCCAAGCCCCCTGTTTCAGTGGCTTTGTGGTTTTGGTAAAATGGAGAGTTGCTTGTTTTTCTTTTTATTCTGGCGCAAACACAATTTGTGGCGTAGCGCAAGACATTTTGGCCCATAACCCGACAAAACAGGTTGTGTTTACAATAGTAAATCAGGGACAATGTGTCAATTTTTATCTAAAAAAAATCTATGGCGAAACCAAAACAAATTATTTGTGGGGCAAAATAAAAAAAATAAAAATGCCATTTTGTAAATTTTCGGGGTTCCGATTCTACACCGTGCACTTTTAGATAAAAATGACACAAATGCATTTCTGGGTAGATCTTTTGGGAGATCTTCTCAGAAATGCATTGACATCTATGGTGACGGCAATCCAGTCCGCGTGGTCCAAGTGTCTCTGGCGGAAATTCCACAGTGTGAACCTAGCCTTAAAGGGGTACTCCGCCCCTGGCATCTTATCCCCTATCCAAAAAGGATAGGGGATAAGATGTTAGATCGCCGCGATCCCGCTGCTGGGGACCCCCGCTGCGGCACCCCGCTATCATTACTGCGCAGAGTGAGTTCGCTCTGTGCGTAATGACGGGCAATACAGGGGCCGGAGCAGCGTGACATCATGGCTCCGCCCCTCATGACATCACGGCCCGTCCCCTTAATGCAAGTCTATGGCAGGGGGCGTGACGACCGCCACACCCCCTCCCATAGACTTGCATTGACGGGGGCGGGCCGTGACACCACGAGGGGCGGAGCCGTGACGTAACGATGCTCCGGCCCCTGTATTGCCCGTCATTACGTGCAGAGCGATCTCGCTTTGCGCAGTAATGATAGTGGGGTGCTGCAGCAGCGATCCCCGGGGTCCCCAGCAGCGGGACCCCGGCGATCTGACATCTTATCTCCTATCCTTTGGATAGGGGATAAGATGTCTAGGGGCGGAATACCCCTTTAAACACTTTCTAGAAAAAAGTATTCTATACTCCTGATGTAAATAGCTATGGCCGTGTTCACATTACACAATTACCACATGAAATTATACAAAGAAGTTTCGGTGCAGCAGAATCCCATTGCGGACAGTAAGATTCTGCTGCACCATTGACACTACGGAAATTCCGGACCCCAGATACCGCACAAAGACGGAACGTTTATTTTTTCTGCGGAACCCACTCTGAAATTGCTGTTTATTGAGAGGGCGCATTACAGCCGGAAAATGAGTGCACAGAGCAGCAGAAAACCCACTGAAGTCAATGGGGGTCCATGTAGAATTTACTCAGAATTTAACACGGATATCCCTCACGGATTCCGCCCTGATTTTCCGTAGTGTGAACTCACCCTAAAGTAGGCAGGTAAGGTGTTGGAGTCTGTTCACACGGCCGTCGGAGATCCAGTTGTTCCCAGTTGTAGGTCAGGTCCAGCGCGCCCATCATAGTAACAGAGGCCACAATGTGAACAGAGCCTAATGCTCTTTAAAGGGGTACTCCCACCCTAGACATTTTAGCCCCTTTCCAAAGGATAGGGGATAAGATGTCTGACCGCGGGGGTCCTGCCGCTGGGGACTTCCGCAATGTTGCATGCGGCACCCACCTGTTTCTTGTCCGGAAGCGCTGTAGGGTCCCGGTCACGACCACTGGAAAGGAAGTCCGTGACGTCAGGACTCCGCCCCCATGTGACATCACGCCATGCAAGTCTATCGGAGGGGGCATGACGGCATGCAACATTGCGGGGGTCCACAGCGGCAGGACCCCCGAGGTCAGACATCTTATCCCCTTATTTTTTGGATAGGGATAAGATGTCTAGGGTGGGAGTACCCCTTTAAATATATCACTAATCACCATAATTATGAAAGGAATGTAATTAGGTACAAAGATTTCTCTAGAATATATGACGGATATTTATAGAGGAGAACGACATAGAAACCAAGCCAATAAAGGTTTATTTTTAACCTGGGTGTGGCAAAATCTGACATGAAAATCATTTTAAATGTCTTTAAAGGTGTACTCCGCTGCTCAGCATTTGGTACAAACAGTTCCAAACGCTGGAGCCGGCGTTGGGAGCTCGTGATGCCATAGCCCCGCCCCCTCATGAAGTCACACCCCGCCCCCTCAATGCAAGTCTATGGGAGGGGGCGGGACAAGCCCTCATATGGCTCTGTGATGAAAAAACTAAAAGTTCCGTCTATTAAAGGGTTACTGTTAGAAACAACTTTTTCCCATTACTTCCTTAACCCCTTAAAGGGGTACTCCTGTGAAAATTTTTTTTTTTTTTTAATCAACTGGTGCCAGAAAGTTAAACAGATTTGTAAATTACTTCTATTAAAAAATCTTCCTGTACTTATTAGCTGCTGAATACTACAGTGGAAATTCTTTTCCGTTTGAAACACAGAGCTCTCTGCTGACATCTCTGTCCATTTTAGGAACTGTCCAGAGTAGGAGAAAATCCCCATAGCAAATATATGCTGTTCTGGACAGTTGAAAAAATGGACAGAGATGTCAGCAGAGAGCACTGTGGTCATGATGTCAGCAGGGAGCTCTGTGTTTCAAAAAGAAAAGAATTTCCACTGTAGTATTCAGCAGCTAATAAGTACAGGAAGGATTAAGATTTTTTTAATAGAAGTAATTTACAAATCTGTTTAACTTTCTGGCACCAGTTGATAAATAAAAATAAAATAGTTTTTCACCGGAGCACCCCTTTAAGGACACAGGATGTACCTGTACGCCCCGAGTCTGCTCCCTCTCTATAATGCGGGGCCATGGTCATAGTGGGTCGGGCCCGGCCTCTAACAACAGCCGGGACCTAATAGCGCTAATAGCGCGCTGCACTGATTAACCCTTTAGACATGGCATTCAAAGTTGATAGCCGCGTCTTAAGTGAAAGTAAACTGTTCCCGGATAGCTCAGTGGGCTGTTCGGGAGCGCCGCAGCGAAATCGCGGTGTCCTGAACAGCTGGCAGACACAGGGAGGGTCCTTACCTTCCTCCTGCGTTGCCGATCGGCGAATGACTGCTCAGTGCCCGAGATCCAGGCATGAGCAGTCAAGAGGCAGAATCATTGATCAATGTTATCCTATGAGATATCAAAGATCGATGTAAAAGATCAGTTAGTGCAGTATTATAGCCACTAGAGGGGGCTAGAACACTGCAAAAAAAATAAAAAATATTGTGAAAAAAAAAGTTCAAGATCATTTAACCCCTTCCCTAAGGGTGCGTTCCCACAGGGCGTATACGCAGCGTATTTGACGCTGCGCAAAATGTATGGCAGCAGCGGGAAATACGCTGCGTATCCCTTGCTCACTATACACACAGGGCTTTCCGGCGGCAGCCCTATGTGTGTAGTGAGTTTTGGAGGCGGGGCCGTGTGCCGGTGTATCTGTGATGCGCGGCTCCGCCTCCAAAACTCACTACACACATAGGGCTGTCGCCGGAAAGCCCTGGGTGTATAGTGAGCAAGGGATACGCAGCGTATTTCCCGCTGCTGCCATACATTTTGCGCAGCGTCAAATACGCTGCGTATACGCCCTGTGGGAACGCACCCTTAAAGTTTGAATCACCCCCCTTTTCCCATTTAAAAAACAAACTGTGCATATAAAAATAAACATATGTGGTATAGCCATGTGCAGAAATATCCAGATTAAAAAATATATTGTTAATTAAACCCCATGGTCAATGGTGTACGTGCAAAAAAAATTCCAAATAGCCACATGTCAGCTATTAACGCCGGCCCCCAGCTACAGGAATCAGCTGAGGGCTGGCATGACGTGGGTTCGAGTCGGCGCCATACCCAGTTAACGGCACAAGGACGTGTATACATGTGATTGGTCGTTAACCTGTTAAAAAACTAAGCATTTTCCTAACATGCTTCATAAAAAAATGTAATTGCTAAAGATGTGAAAAATTGGTTTAAAAAAAAAAATGGCCACTAGGGGTCTCTGTCTTTAATCTTGCAAAACTGAACTGAAAATCCAGCCTTTTTGGTCCATTAAATAAATTACCAAAATATCTGAGGGGAGGGGGGGGGGGGGGGGGAGGTGTGGTTATCTCCATGCTGTGCCTCAGAGCAGTGTATAATCCAGCTATCACCAGCATGAGCTGAACCCCTGTGAGATCCGGACAGCTCGCAGACATTGTCAAGCAATACAAGGTGCTACAGGGATGTGGAACTCCTATCGCCCGATGCCCGGGACATGCAGTTAAGGGGCGCCGGGCAGGTGAATTTGTCCGGCCCTTAGCCCAGCTTCAGGCAAGCAGGGCCGGACCTGACAAGTGCAGCGGCGATCTGCAGTCTGTATGGAGCGGGCTCCCGACTCCTGCCCGCTCCATACTCTGCAGCCTGTGTCCTCCGAAGCAGAGCAGGGGAGATGAGAAGCTGTGTACAGTATTTGTCTTCTCTCCCCTGCTCTGCAGACGTGCAGGGGGGGGGGGGGGAGATGAGGGGGCGTGGCTTATTTCTCCCCGTGCAGACCAGCATCCTCTGCCTCTGCACGGGGAGATGCATGCGGCGCTCACAGGGGAGTATGGAGCGGGCTCAGGATTCCTGCCCGCTCCATACTCTGCAGCCCCCAGCTGTTCTCAGTAGCCGGGGGCCGCCGCTAATAGCCAGCATGCGGCGATCATGCTGGCTGTTAACCCTTTAGATCGCCGCTGTCAAAGCTGACAGCGGCGTCTAAAGGGAGATGTGAATGCTCCCTGGTGGGCTAGTGGGGTGGATCGCCCCCCCGCAGCGCGATCGCAGGGGGGGCGATCCACTATGGAGGTAGCCGGAGGACTTACCTCTGCTTCCTCCTGTCCCGCTCTGTCATTGATAGATCCTGGCTGGACCAGGCTCTATCAATGGATCACAGAGATTAATAGAGTTCCATAGAATCTATTCATCTGTCTGAGGAATCTAATGATTCCTCCTATAAGCGTAAAAAAAATAAGTTTTAAAGGGGACCTCTCATCAAATAAACTTTTGATATATTTTAGATTAATGAATGTTGAATAACTTTCCAATAGCATGTTAATGAAAAATATGCTTCTTTCTATTGTATTTTTCCCGATCAGTCCTGTCAGCAAGCATTTCTGACTCATGCTGGAGTCCTTAACACTCAGAGCTGCCAGCCTGCTTTGTTCACAGCCAAACAGGCTGTGAACAAAGCAGGCTGGCAGCTCTGAGTGTTCTCCTTTGTGAACAAAGCAGACTGGCAGCTCGTAGTGTTTAGGACTCCAGCATGAGTCTGAAATGCTTGCTGCCAGGACTGGTAGGGAGACCCCTAGTGGTCATTTCTTCAAAGTGGAAAATTAAATAGAAAGAAGCATATTTTTTTAATAACATGCAATTGTAAAGTTATTCTGCATACATTAATCTATAATATATCAAAAGTTTTTTTGATGAGAGGTACCCTTTAATATAAGTTTGAAAGACACACATTAACCCAGTGGTCTCCAAACTGTGCCCCTACAGATGTTACAAAACTACAATTCCCAGCATGCCAGGACAGCCGTTGGCTGTCCAGGTATGCTGGGAGTTGTAGTTTTGCAACATCTGGAGGGCCACAGTTTGAAGACTGCTGCATTAACCCCTTCCAAAGTTCAAATCACCCCCCTTTTCCTATATAAAAACATGTAAACATAATAAAAATAAACATATTTGGTATCGCTTCGTGCGTAATTGTACAACCTATTAAAATAGAACATTATGTATCCGGTATGGTAAATGTAAAAAAAAATACCAAACTACAGAATTGCAATTTTTATAATATTCCAGAAAAAAAAAAGGTTAAAAAGCGATTAAAAAGTCAGATCAATGCCAAAATGGTACCGATACAAAAAACAGATTATGGCGCAAAAAATGAGCCCTCATAAAGCCCGGTATGCGGGAAAAAAATAAAGCTACAGGGGTTAAAAAATGGCAATTAAAAAAATTTGAAAAAGTTCGGAGTTAGTAAAACATGACGTAAATGATACAAATCTGGTATCGCTGTAATCAGGCGCCTAAAGTATAAAACTAACATGTTACCTCAACCACAAGGTAAATGGCGCAGAAAAGAAAAACACCAAATCTGCTAAATTATATTTTACTATTTCAATTTCACTTTCCTTGAGATATAATTTATATTTTTTTTTTGGTTCAGATTTGAAAAATTAAAAGGTATCATTATAGTAGGTAGTTAAAAAACACAAGAGCATAAAAGTGAAAATTGGCCGGGACAAGTGGATCGTCATGAGGGACAAGTAGATTTTGCTCCATTTTTGTCCCGTGGACAAGTAGTTTTTTTAATAAAATTTCCACACCCCTGTGCTATATGATTATTTATATGCAAAATTAATTTTCTTTGGTCAATTTATGACCTTATTTCTTGTGTATTTGCACCATATAGGTTCCTCGTGGCTGCTTTAGGGTTATAAAAAGCACTTTGGTCACAAAGCTGTGAAAATGTAAAAAAAATTAAATTTTTTGTCACAAAATGCAGGTTTTTCTTGTGTACTTGCACCATATATGATCACATGGCTACATCAGAGTAAATAGAGAATGCAGTTAGGCAGAAAACTTTGCAAATATAAAAATGTTTAAGCAGACCTTATGACAGGGGATAGGAAAGGGGGGAGGAGAGGAGCTAATCATGCTCCAGGGGAAACACCCCCAGCCTCTCAGACTCATCACCATAATACATAGATCAAAAGGTATTTTACATATTAACACATGTATTATTACTATGCATAGATGTCTTAGGGCACATTACTACACTGACGAGGAGAAAAAAAAATTAAAGTGCAAAAATTTTAATTTCCTGGGTCGTTAGGGGGTTAAAGAACCCCAATTATAAAGCCAGCCGTGGACACGTCAGGAGCTTCAAATTTATGAACAAGAAGCAGGAAACGGTCGCACATGAAATGCCCTTTTGTGCTCATAAAGGAGATTAGAAGTGAACTAAGACTCCAGGTGAGAAATCTTGTTTTGCAGTGAGTGAGAAGCTGCAGCAGATCTCACCCAGCAGGTTCCAGGTGTCTCTCCACCCCCGAGAGCGGCCACACCGGAGACGGATCCCTAACCGGAGGGACGGTGAACAGAACAGAGGGAGACCCAAACCCATAACTGTGAGATCTGGGGATCCTCTGCTGGCCCTCCTATCCCAGGACCAGAGAAGAGACTGCAGACAAGAAGAGACTGCAGAATACCAGAGCGCAACTGAAGAGACAGTACGGGAGAGCAACTGAAGAGAGTGCAGACAAGAAGAGACTGCAGAGAGAGTACTGGAGAGCAACAGAGAGACAGTACTGGAGAGCAACTGAAGAGAGACAGTACTGGAGAGCAACTGAAGAGAGTGCAGACAAGAAGAGACTGCAGAGAGTACTGGAGAGCAGCCGAGAGCCACTGAAGAGACAGACAGTACTGGAGAGCCACTGAAGAGACAGACAGTACTGGAGAGCCACTGAAGAGACAGACAGTACTGGAGAGCCACTGAAGAGACAGACAGTACTGGAGAGCCACTGAAGAGACAGACAGTACTGGAGAGCCAGACAGTACTGGAGAGCCACTGGAGAGCCAGACAGTACTGGAGAGCCACTGGAGAGCCAGACAGTACTGGAGAGCCACTGGAGAGCCAGACAGTACTGGAGAGCCACTGGAGAGCCACTGGAGAGCCAGACAGTACTGGAGAGCCACTGGAGAGCCAGACAGTACTGGAGAGCCACTGGAGAGACAGACAGTACTGGAGAGCCACTGGAGAGCCAGACAGTACTGGAGAGCCACTGGAGAGCCACTGGAGAGACAGACAGTACTGGAGAGCCACTGGAGAGCCACTGGAGAGACAGACAGTACTGGAGAGCCACTGGAGAGACAGACAGTACTGGAGAGCTACTGGAGAGACAGACAGTACTGGAGAGCCACTGGAGAGACAGACAGTACTGGAGAGCCACTGGAGAGACAGACAGTACTGGAGAGCCACTGGAGAGACAGACAGTACTGGAGAGCCACTGGAGAGACAGACAGTACTGGAGAGCCACTGGAGAGCCACTGGAGAGACAGACAGTACTGGAGAGCAACTGGAGAGACAGACAGTACTGGAGAGCAACTGGAGAGACAGACAGTACTGGAGAGCCACTGAAGAGACAGACAGTACTGGAGAGCAACTAAGAGTCAAACACTTTAACCCTCGACTAAGTGCCGTCCCTTTTGCAGTAAGGCCGTCTCCCTGACAGCTGACTGTCTCCTCTCGTGTGTCATACACAGTGGACCGTCTTCCTCCAGTCTGTCTCTCACACAGTTGACTGTCTCCCTCCGCTATGTCCTCGGTAGACGCCGGCTCTGCCCCCGGTCACCAGAGGAACCGCAGCCCACCGGCGTCCGACGAGCCCGAAACGCACAAGAAAAAACGTAACCACGTGACCGAGACCCCCGAGGACGAGCAGCCCCTACTGCAAACCTCCGCAGACCCCGCCCCCTCATCACCAGCAGACCCCGCCCCCACGCCTTCGTCCTTCCCCACAGACCCCGCCCCCTCCTCCTCCTCGTTCCAGCCTCTCTGCTGCCCCCCGGCGGTCGGCACTACCATTGTACGCTGCTGTCATGGAGGAGCCAAGATGGCTGCCCTGGCCTACAACCTGGGCAAGCGGGAAATCAATCAGCACTTCAGTGTGAGGAACGCCAAGCTGCTGGCCCTGGGGCTGGCGCTGCTCATCTCCGCCTGCCATGTCGTCTTCTGGGGCTCCTCGTCTCACGGTAAGTGCTCCTCACCATCCGGTCGTGTCGTGATAGCTCAACCTGCTCCTATCGTGACAGCTCAACCTGCTCCTATCGTGACAGCTCCCCCCTGCCTTGTTATGACAGCTCTGCCCTGCTCCTCCCCCCCCCCTGCCTGCTTCTCTTCATATCGTGATAGCATCCTCCATCTCAGTGTGACCCCAACCAGGGGCCCCCATAGATTCAGGGGGGACCGCAAAGAAACCGCTTCCCATTGGTCAGGAAGCGTCTTTCGTAAATTGTTGCCATGTACGATAAAGCTTTGTCCGTTGCTATGGCGACTTCTCCATCACGCTGTTACTATTGTAAAGTCACACCTGGCGACCGTCTATGAGGCCACGGTGAGGCTGCGACACGACTGTCGCCAAAAAAGAATCGCCGTCGCCACAGACCGCATGAAACCGCGTCATCTGTCCGCGACCTCTGTCTATGGTTCCTTTGTTTTTCCTTTTTATATTTCTTAACCGCCAGATTTACACGTATAAAATAGTTTTAACTAAAAAAAAAAAAATTTGCGCACATTTTTAAGTTGACCACATAGCCGGAAACCCTGTGGTGCGTACATGCCGCATTTTTTTTTCACTGTTTCCGTACGTTTCATTTAGCTGTATAGAAAAAATGGAGTCAACTACGCTACTGTGTGCGCCAAAAAAAAGATGTCCATGTTACATCCTTCTTTTTTTTTAAAATAATTTTTACGTAAGCCAATAGGAAATGGATAGCGTACAGCAGCGTGCGTTTTTAGTAAACAGTTACGTTTTTTGCTAAAAAGAAATAAAATATAAAAAAAAAATATATATATATATAGATGATTATAATGTAGCGCCGAAAAATAAGCAACTTTTCGAGGATGTCTTGCACTAACCAGGGTGCCTCCACCTGGATCAAAACTACAACTCCCGGCATGCTCGGACAGCCAAAGGCTGTCCAGGCATGCTGGGAGTTGTAGTTTTGCACTAGCTCTGTTGTGACGCAGCGCAGAAAGGGCAGGAATTTTTCGGGGAGGTCTTGCGCAAATTTTTTTTCGGGAAGGTCTTGTGCTAACCAGGGTGCAAAACTACAACTCCCAGCATGCCCAGACAGCCAAAGGCTGTCTGGGCATGCTGGGAGTTGTAGTTTTGCAACAGCTCTGTTGGAAATGACTGATCTAGTAGACCAATGGATCAGCCGGATCAGTCAGGACATGCTGGGGGTTGTAGTTTTGTTGGAAAGCACTGATCTAAAAGACCATCGCATTAGGTGAAGACTGTCAGGGCATGCTGGGTGTTGTAGTTTTGTAACAGCTTTGTAAAAAGCCACTGATCTAAGAAACCAACGCATCAGCTGAAGGTTGTCAGGGCATGCTGGGAGTTGTAGTTTTGCAACAGCTCTGTAAAAAGCCACTGATCTACGAAACCAACGCATCAGCTGAAGGTTGTCAGGGCATGCTGGGAGTTGTAGTTTTTTATGAGCGTTGTTTGAAATCACTGATCTGAAAGACCAACAGATCAGCCGAAAGCTATCAGGGCATGCTGGGAGTTGTAGTTTGGCATCAGCTCTGTTAGAAATCGCTGATTTAAAGATCATCTGATTAGAGCAGTGGTTCTCAACCTGGGGTACAAGTACTTAGCAGTTCTCCAGGGGGTACTTAAAAAAAATCAGTAATGGCAGCCACAGGTTACTGGTCTGGACAACTTTGAAAGAACTGGTCGGCTGATGTCACTTTACCGAGGAGCGGAGGAGGAGAGTAAAGGGGAAGCGCGGGCACTGGGTGCTGTGGGCAGGAACTACCATCAGCTTTGTTGCTCCAATGCCCCTGCAGACCGGGGACCTACTGCTATGGGAATAGGAATAGGTCCCCAGACCAGAGGAGCAGTGGAGCACCAAACGGGACAGTATGGTGGCCTACAACTATATATGGGGACAGTATGGTGGCCTACAGCTATATATGGGGACAGTATGGGGGCCTACAGCTATATATGGGGACAGTATGGGGGCCTACAGCTATATATGGGGACAGTATGGGGGCCTACAGCTATATATGGGGACAGTATGGGGGCCTACAGCTATATATGGGGACAGTATGGGGGCCTACAGCTATATATGCGGACAGTATGGGGGCCTACAGCTATATATGGGGACAGTATGGGGGCCTACAGCTATATATGGGGACAGTATGGGGGCCTACAGCTATATATGGGGACAGTATGGGGGCCTACAGCTATATATGGGGACAGTATGGGGGCCTACAGCTATATATGGGGACAGTATGGGGGCCTACAGCTATATATGGGGACAGTATGGGGGCCTACAGCTATATATGGGGACAGTATGGGGGCCTACAGCTATATATGGGGACAGTATGGGGGCCTACAGCTATATATGGGGAAAGTATGGGGGCCTACAGCTATATATGGGGACAGTATGGGGGCCTACAGCTATATATGGGGACAGTATGGGGGCCTACAGCTATATATGGGGACAGTATGGGGGCCTACAGCTATATATGGGGACAGTATGGGGGCCTACAGCTATATATGGGGACAGTATGGGGGCCTACAGCTATATATGGGGACAGTATGGGGGCCTACAGCTATATATGGGGACAGTATGGGGGCCTACAGCTATATATGGGGACAGTATGGGGGCCTACAGCTATATATGGGGACAGTATGGGGGCCTACAGCTATATATGGGGACAGTATGGGGGCCTACAGCTATATATGGGGACAGTATGGGGGCCTACAGCTATATATGGGGAAAGTATGGGGGCCTACAGCTATATATGGGGACAGTATGGGGGCCTACAGCTATATATGGGGACAGTATGGGGGCCTACAGCTATATATGGGGACAGTATGGGGGCCTACAGCTATATATGGGGACAGTATGGGGGCCTACAGCTATATATGGGGACAGTATGGGGGCCTACAGCTATATATGGGGACAGTATGGGGGCCTACAGCTATATATGGGGACAGTATGGGGGCCTACAGCTATATATGGGGACAGTATGGGGGCCTACAGCTATATATGGGGACAGCATGGGGGCCTACAGCTATATATGGGGACAGCATGGGGGCCTACAGCTATATATGGGGACAGTATGGGGGCCTACAGCTATATATGGGGACAGTATGGGGGCCTACAGCTATATATGGGGACAGTATGGGGGCCTACAGCTATATATGGGGACAGTATGGGGGCCTACAGCTATATATGGGGACAGTATGGGGGCCTACAGCTATATATGGGGACAGTATGGGGGCCTACAGCTATATATGGGGACAGTATGGGGGCCTACAGCTATATATGGGGACAGTATGGGGGCCTACAGCTATATATGGGGACAGTATGGGGGCCTACAGCTATATATGGGGACAGTATGGGGGCCTACAGCTATATATGGGGACAGTATGGGGGCCTACAGCTATATATGGGGACAGTATGGGGGCCTACAGCTATATATGGGGACAGTATGGTGGCCTACAGCTATATATGGGGACAGTATGGGGGCCTACAGCTATATATGGGGACAGTATGGTGGCCTACAGCTATATACGGGGACAGTATGGTGGCCTACAGCTATATACGGGGACAGTATGGGGGCCTACAGCTATATACGGGGACAGTATGTGGCCTACAGCTATATACGGGGACAGTATGGTGGCCTACAGCTATATACGGGGACAGTATGGGGGCCTACAGCTATATACGGGGGCAGTATGGGGGCCTACAGCTATATACGGGTGAAGTATGGGGGCCTACAACTATATGTGGGAGCAGTATGGGGGCCTACAACTATATGTGGGGGAAGTATGGGGGCCTACAGCTATATATGGGGACAGTAGGGGGGCCTACAGCTATATATGGGGGCCTACAGCTATATATGGGGGAAGTATGGGGGCCTACAACTTTATATGGGGGCCTACAGCTATATATGGGAGCAGTATGGGGGCCTACAGCTATATATGGGAGCAGTTTGGGGGGCCTACAGCTATATATGGGGCAAGTATGGGGACCTACAGCTATATATGGGGGCCTACAACTATATATGGGGCAGTATGGGGGCCTACAGCTATATATGGGGGCCTAAAACTATATATGGGGCAGTATGGGGGCCTACAACTGTATATGGGGGGGGGGAAGTATGGGGTCTACAGCTATATATGGGGGAAGTATGGGGGCCTACAGCTATATATGGGGGCCTAAAACTATATATGGGGGCAGTATGGGGGCCTACAGCTATATATGGGGGGGAAGTATGGGGTCTACAGCTATATATGGGGGAAGTATGGGGGCCTACAGCTATATATGGGGGCCTACAGCTATATATGGGGGAAGTATGGGGGCCTACAGCTATATATGGGAGCAGTTTGGGGGCCTACAGCTATATATGGGAGCAGTTTGGGGGCCTACAGCTATATATGGGAGCAGTTTGGGGGCCTACAGCTATATATGGGAGCAGTTTGGGGGCCTACAGCTATATATGGGAGCAGTTTGGGGGCCTACAGCTATATATGGGAGCAGTTTGGGGGCCTACAGCTATATATGGGAGCAGTTTGGGGGCCTACAGCTATATACGGGGGCAGTATGGGGGCCTACAACTATATATGGGGGAAGTATGGGGGCCTACAGCTATATATGGGGCCTACAACTATATATGGGGGCAGTATGGGGGCCTACAGCTATATATGGGGGCCTAAAACTATATATGGGGGCAGTATGGGGGCCTACAGCTGTATATGGGGGGGGGAAGTATGGGGTCTACAGCTATATATGGGGGAAGTATGGGGGCCTACAGCTATGTATGGGGGCCTACAACTATATATGAGGGAAGTATGGGGGCCTACAGCTATATATGGGAGCAGTTTGGGGGCCTACAGCTATATATGGGAGCAGTTTGGGGGCCTACAGCTATATATGGGGGCAGTATGGTGGCCTACAGCTATATATGGGAGCAGTTTGGGGGCCTACAGCTATATATGGGAGCAGTATGGTGGCCTACAGCTATATATGGGAGCAGTATGGTGGCCTACAGCTATATATGGGAGCAGTATGGGGGCCTACAGCTATATATGGGGGCAGTATTGGGGCCTACAGCTATATATGGGGTTAGTATGGGGGCCTACAGCTATATATGGGGGCAGTATGGGGGCCTAGAGCTATATATGGGGGCAGTTTGGGGGCCTACAACTATGTATGGGAGCAGTTTGGGGGCCTACAGCTATATATGGGGGTAGTATGGGGGCCTACAACTATATATGGGGGTAGTTTGGGGGCCTACAGCTATATATGGGGGTAGTTTGGGGGCCTACAGCTATATATGGGGGTAGTTTGGGGGCCTACAACTATATATGGGGGCAGTTTGGGGGCCTACAACTATATAAGGGGATAGTTAGGGGCCTACAGCTATATTTGGGGCACAGAGGGGGACCTAACAACTTTATGGGGACACAACGCGGGTTCTATTACTGTGTGTGACAATAAACATGGGGAGTTTGTAAATAGGTGGGTATTGTACTGCAGAAAGGAGCCTAAAATGTTTTTGTCTGGTTCTGTGGAGACGTCTTGTATGGGAGAAATCTTCATGGCGGTCTAGGCCAGATAGAGAAGAAAAGAAAAGTAAACAACTCCGGTTAGAGAAGACGTCGCCTGTAAATCGGGGGACTGGGGAGAGGAACAGGGGGGCCTGTTATAGAGGAAAGTAAAGCATATGAATTATACTATAATCATTACAGATTGTCTCTAATATGGGGGGACAATTTTTTGGGAATGGGCAGTCATGGGGTACTCAGGCAAAAAAGGTTGAGAACCGCTGGATTAGACGAAGGCTGTCAGGGCATGCTGGGTGTTGTAGTTTTGCACCAGCTATGTTAGAAAGTCGCTGATCTAAGACTGTGTTTCCCAACCAGTGCGCCTCCAGCTGTTCCAAAACTACAACTCCCAGCATGCCCGGACAGCCAACGGCTGTCCGGGCATGCTGGGATTTGTAGTTTTGAAACAGCTGGAGACACACTGGTTGGGAAACACTGATCTAAGAGACCAACACATCAGCTGAAGGCTGTCCGGGCATGCTGGGAGTTGTAGTTTTGCAACAGCTGGAACCCCAGACCCCAGTGTTAGATCCATCTTTATCCGACCTCTTTGTCTTCTTACCGTCACTCGTATCTCATTTCCATCTCACATGCAAATATTGTCCCGGCCGGCTGCACTCTCTGCCCCCACAGCTGCGCTCCTGCACATCATCCCCCGGGGGGTTCGCAGCTTCTATTATGTTCGTGTCGTTTAGCTTCCTCGGCTTTCGTGTCCTGTCCTTCCGCTGTGTGTGAACGGGGTTTGATGACCGTATTTATCAGCAGTTCACAGTAAATTGTTAAATAATCCATGGAGAAAATCTGGTCCATGAAAATCTGACAAACTGCAGCCAGGGGGTCAGAATCAGGATACATAGTGGTTATACACCTCTCCTTCAGCTCTATCTGTATACTGCTACTGCTATCTCTATGGGATGAGGATATATAGTAGTTATACACCTCCAGCTCTATCTGTATACTGCTGCTAACTCTGAGATCAGGATATATAGTAGTTATACACCTCTCCTTCAGCTCTATCTGTATACTGCTACTGCTATCTCTATGGGATGAGGATATATAGTAGTTATACACCTCCAGCTCTATCTGTATACTGCTGCTAACTCTGAGATCAGGATATATAGTAGTTATGCACCTCCCCTCCAGCTCTATCTGTATACTGCTGCTGCTATCTCTATGGGATCAGGATATATAGTAGTTTTACACCTCCAGCTCTATCTGTATACTGCTGCTAACTCTATGAGATCAGGATCAATAGTAGTTATACACCACCTAAATCAGCTCTATCTGTATACTGCTGCTATCTCTATAGGATCAGGAAATCTAGTAGTTATACACCTCCCCTCCAGCTCTATCTGTATACTGCTGCTATCTCTATGGGATCAGGATCTATAGTAGTTATACACCTCTATTTCAGCTCTTTGTATACTGCTGCTATCTCTATGGGATCAGGATATATAGTAGTTTTACATCTTCTCTCCAGCTCTATCTGTATACTACTGCTGCTCTCTCTATTAGATCAGGATCTATAGTAGTTATACACCTCCTATATCAGCTCTATCTGTATACTGCTGCTATCTCTATGGGATCAGGAAATATAATAGTTATACACCTCCAGCTCTATCTGTATGCTGCTGTTATCTCTATGGGATCAGTATATATAGTAGTTTATACAGTTCCCCTCCCAGCTCTATCTGTATACTGCTGCTATCTCTATGGGATCAGGATCTATAGTAGTTATTAGGGGTGTGAATCGCCAAGAATTTGGCGATTCGATTTGAATCGCGATACCAGTGTGGCGATTCGATATATCGCGATATATCGCGATACCGTCTAGGTGACGATACATCGCGATATATCGCCCACCTGGGAGCATTCATAGATCCCAATAGACGCCGCTGTCAGCTTTGACAGCGGCGATCTAGTACTCCGGTGCTCACTTTTCTCATGTTATCCCGTCCGGGCTGCAAAATAAAAGAAAACGCACTTTCTCTTACCTGCCAACGAGCCCCCGGAGCTCCGGTAAAGGTGTTCGGTCCCCGGGCTGTATTCTTCTTACTTCCTGTTAGTCCGGCACGTCACATGGAGCTTCAGCCTATCACCAGCGGAGGCGGGACATCGCTGCGGCCAGTGATAGGCTGAAGCTCCATGTGACGTGCCGGACTAACAGGAAGTAAGAAGAATACAGCCCGGGGACCGAACACCTGTACCGGAGCTCCGGGGGCTTGTTGGCAGGTAAGAGAAAGTGCGTTTTATTAAAAATTCCACATCCCTAAAAGAATCGATTCAAAAATATTTTGAATCGATTCTGTATCGGCAAATGAAAAATCGCGATTATCGCGAGAATCGATTTTTTCTTACATCCCTAGTAGTTATATACACCTCCCCTCCAGCTCTATCTGTATACTGCTGCTATCTCTATGGGATCAGGATCTATAGTAGTTATATACACCTCCCCTCCAGCTCTATCTGTATACTGCTGCTATCTCTATGGGATCAGGATCTATAGTAGTTATATACACCTCCCCTCCAGCTCTATCTGTATACTGCTGCTATCTCTATGGGATCAGGATCTATAGTAGTTATATACACCTCCCCAATTGCTAAATATACTTCAGGGTGTGAACAACATCAATAGCCTCCACTTTGCCGCCCACATGAGAACCGACTATTACATACAGTCTAAATCCAAGCTGTACAGTGGTTACTAAGTAGACAGACCGGGGCCTCTGCCGGGTGAATGAAACCCTACGAATATGTCTGACAATACCCTGGAAGCTTTCTAGGGGCCTTTCTTTTTGCTGATTAGATGCGTAATTGGATCTAGGGCTGGGCGGTATGACCAAAAATGTGTATCACGGTATTTTTGTAACTTATGGCGGTTCCACGGTATATATAACGGTATTTCTTTCACCCCCCCAAATGATGTTACCCGCCAGCGCTGTTCTGCTCCCCCCCCCCCCCCCAATTATCAGCCCATTGGGGTACTACTCACATATGCCACCCACAAGCACTGTCCCCCTCCTCTTTGTTGTGAGCCACCGGCGCTGGAACTCTATACTGTACGCCAGTGGTCTCCAACCTGCGGACCTCCAGCTGTTGCAAAACTACAACCCCCAGCATGCCCGGACAGCCAACGGTACTACTCATATATGCCACCCACAAGCACTGACCTCCTCCTCTTTGTTGTGAGCCACCGGCGCTGGAACTCTATACTGTATGCCAGTGGTCTCCAACCTGCGGACCTCCAGCTGTTGCAAAACTACAACCCCCAGCATGCCCGGACAGCCAACGGCTGTCCGGGCATGCTGGGAGTTGTAGTTTTGCAACAGCTTGAGGTCCGCAGGTTGGAGACCACTGCTGTACACTGTATACCTATGCCCGGGCTGCAAAAGATAAACAAAATAAACTTTAACTTACCTACGTCGGCCTCAAGCTGTTCCTGGGAGTTGTAGTTTTGCAACATCTGGAGGTCCGCAGGTTGGAGACCACTGGCGTACAGTATAGAGTTCCAGCGCCGGTGGCCCCCAACAAGGAGGAGTTGGACAGTGCTTGCGGGTGACATATGTGAGTAGTACCCCACTGGGCTGATAATTAATTGGGGGGGGGAGCAGAACAGCGCTGGCGGGTCACATGATTTGGTGGGGGGAGCAGAACAGCGCTGGCGGGTCACATGATTTGGTTGGGGGGGAGGCGGGAAGCAGAACAGCGCTGGCGGGTAACATATGATTAATTCCCCGATGTGGGGACAGCGCTGGGCTGATAATTCATTCATTCCCGAGGGGGAGGGGCCAATCCGGTATTGCGGTATGGGGAAAAATAGCACTAAAATTTCGGTATTCGGTATGAACCGGTATACCGCCCAGCCCTAATTGGATCATAAATTAAAATTCATATGGAAATATGGCTGTCGTGCACTCGCTATCACAGGGGATAGCAAAACGTTGTTTTCTAGGCTTGTATGTATATATCTGGATGGAAAGGCGGAGCTAAGATAGGCATCTAAAAACGATAGAAACTGGGGGGGGGGCTCACACTATATAAATAATATATATGAAGAAAATAGAATGTCCAGCGCAGGTAGATCCAACAGAGCAATTTATTGAAGATAAAACCTCAGTACAAGGACATCGTGGGCACAGGTGACACGTTTCGGCCCACTAAATGGGCCTTAACCCCTTAAGGACCTGGGCTTTTTCCGTTTTTTCATTTTCAATTTTTCCTCCTTAACTTTAAAAAATCATAACTCTTAAAAATTTTCACCTAAAATTATATATAATCGCTTAATTTTTGCGTCCCTAATTCTACTTTGTAATGACATTAGTCATTTTACCCAAAAATCTACGGTGAAACGGGAAAAAAAATCAATGTGCGACAAAATTGATGAAAAAACACTATTTTGTAAGTTTTGGGGGCTTCTGTTTTTACGCAGAACATTTTTTGTCAAAAATGATACCTTATCTTTATTCTGTAGGTCCATATGGTTAAAATGATCCCCTACTTGTATCACTTCAGAAAAAAATCATGAATACATGCAGGAAAATTTATACGTTTAAAATGGTAATCTTTTGACCCCTATAGCTTTTTTATTTTTGCGTGTTCAGGGCGGTATGAGGGCTCATTTTTTGCGCCGTCATCTGAAGTTTTTAGCGGTACCATTTTTATTCTGATCAGACTTATTTTGATCACTTTTTTGTGGTATAAAAAGTGATCAAAAATGCGCTATTTTGGACTTTGGATTTTTTTTTGGCGCGTACGCCATTGAACGGGCGGTTTAAAAAGCGGTATATTTTTATAATGCGGACATTTCCGCACGTGGCGATACCACATATCTTTATTTTTATTATTATTTACATAATGTTTTTTTTATTTTTGGAAATGCCGGGTGATTCAAACTTTTATTAGGGGAAGGGATAATTGAAAAAAAGCCGGGACCCGCGGCTAATACAGGACATCACTGATCGCGGTGATGCCCTGTATTAACCCTTCAGACGCGGCGATCAAAGCTGACTGCCGCGTCTGAAGGGAAAGTGACACTAACCCAGCTGTTCACTCGGGCTGTTCGGGACCGCCGCGATTTCACCGCAGCGGTCCCGAACAGCCCGACTGAATAGCCGGGTTAGTGCTTACAGGACACCGGGAGCGACCTTACCTGCCTCCTCGGTGTCTTCTCCGTTCAGGGATTCCCATGTATGGCCGGCGCTCTCCTTCCTCGTCATCATGTAACTACGTGATGGCGGTGACGGAGAGCGAGGATACCCGGCCAGCAGCAGAGACGTTCCGGAGCGACGGGGACACGGCGACAGCGATGGTGCGACATCCAGGGCAGCGGTGACGGGTCCGGAGCGGCGGGGACACGTGAGTATTACCTCCTCCTGCAGTGGTCTTCAATCTGCGGACCTCCAGATGTTGCAAAACTACAACTCCCAGCTTGCCCGGACAGCCAACGGTTGTCCGGGCATGCTGGGAGTTGTAGTTTTGCAACATCTGGAGGTCCGCAGGTTCAAGACCACTATTGGGTTAAAAATGTATATTTTTTTAGATTTTGCCCCTAAAAATTGGGTGCGTCTTATACGCCGGTGCGTCCTATAGGACGAAAAATACGGTAGTTATCTGCCCCCCCCCCCCTGCATATCACT
This sequence comes from Hyla sarda, assembly GCF_029499605.1. Classification (NCBI taxonomy): domain Eukaryota; kingdom Metazoa; phylum Chordata; class Amphibia; order Anura; family Hylidae; genus Hyla; species Hyla sarda. The sequence goes on from NC_079193.1 coordinate 22,377,946, forward strand.
ATCGATATCCCATAAGGCCATGTTCACACAACAAAATTTCCACAGCGCAAATTCTGATTTTGGTGTCCACTGATCGGAAACGCATTGCCGTCTATGGAGGCGGCACATTTCCGTGCGGTCCTAGCACCGGCAGAACATTTTAAATTTGCGCAATGTCCGCCTGTGTTTTCCGGGCAGACATGTCGCAGATTATCCGCCATGTAAACCTATCCTGATAGGCCACTCCTCAGTGAGCAGGATAGGGGGGGGGGGGTGTATGATTGTTAGTAATGTAACAGCACAATAACCTCATCTTATGTTTCTTCAGGAGATGACACGTGCGGATACCTTATATCCAGCGGGCGCTTTCTGGGGGAAAACGTATGGCAGCCGTACAGCTGTATGATGCACAAGTACAAGGCAAGGTATGAAGTATCAGCAAGTACTGTGGTGTTGAATTTCCCTTTAGCGCCCCCACAGGTGAAATGAGGCATTACACAGTTATCTTTGGGTTTCCTGTGTAATACACCAATGGTCAGGATCCTGCAGAGACGCTACCTGTGAACTTTCTTACCCTACCAGGGTATTTATACAATTCCTTGGGGCCCACGCCTCTCCGCACACACGCGCATCAGCAGCTGACTTTGAGATTTTGCCGACATATGTGTGGAATGGTAGTCAGAATCCAAATGTGAACGCAGCCTTAAAGGGGTACTCCGCCCCATGACATCTAAAGGATACGGGATAAGATGTCTGATCGCGGGGGTCCCGCCGCTGGGGACCCCCACGATCTCACTGCTGTACCCGGCGTTTGTTTAGAGCGTCGAGTGCAGTGTCGGAGGCTCATGACATCACAGCCACGCCCCCTCAATGCAAGTATATGGGAGGGGGCGTGACAGCTGTCACGCCCCCTCCCATAGACTTGCATTGAGGGGGCGTGGCTGTGATGTCACAAGCAGGGCATGACCGTGACGTCACGAGCCGCCACCCAGCATTGCAAGTCATCCGGCAGGGAGCGAAGTTCGCTAAGTGCACAGGATGTCTGGGGTGCCACAGCCGAGATCGCGGGGATCCCCAGCGGCGGGACTCCCCGCAATCAGACATCTTATCCACTATCCTTTGGATAGGGGATAAGATGTCTAGGGGCAGAGTACCCCTTTAAGGATTTAGTTCAGAGACCTGTGGTTTAGTGTTTAAAGGGGTACTCCGGTGGAAATTTTTATTTTTTTATTTTTTTAAATCAACTGGCGCCAGAAAGTTAAACAGATTTGTAAATGACTTCTATTAAAAAAATCTTTACCCTTCCACTTATTAGCAGTTGTATGCTACAGAGGAAATTCTTTTCTTTTTGAATTTCTTTTATCTTGTCCACAGTGCTCTCTGCTGACACCTGATGCCCATATCAGAAACTGTCCCATTGCAAACCTATGCTGCTCTGGACAGTTCCTGACACGTACAGAGGTGTCAGTAGAGAGCACTGTGGAGAAGACAAAAAAAGAAATTCAAAAAGAAAAGAATTTCCTCTGGAGCATACAACTGCTAAAAAGTACTGGAAGGGTAAAAAAATTTTTTAATAGAGGTAATTTACAAATCTGTTTAACTTTCTGTCATCAGTTGATTTAAAAAAAAAAAAATCCATCAGAGTACCCCTTTTGATGGACACACTCCAGTTGGAGTGCCTCTTTCATAAGCTGTTATGGGCTGTAAAATAATACTGAGCTCTGACATATTATCTTTAGATTGTAAAAAAGTCTATGCCATCTCTACCAACTGTGCCAATGCATACTAGTAATGGGAGAGATGAATTCTCAGTTTTTGTCCACTAAGGGATGCTTAAGATCTGGCCATAGATACAAGGGGACGGTAAATAAAGTGAGGTTAAGTGTCTCTTTAACCTCTTGTACTTCTCTTGTAGTGACGCCACAAGCTGCCTGAGGGACAAGCGCGTTACCTTTGTGGGAGACTCCAGGATACGTCAGCTGTTCTTCGCTTTTATAAAGATCCTTAATCCACATGTCAAAGAACAAGGAAACAAGGTTAGTACCTGTAAGAATTGGGACGCATCCTAGTTTGGCTTCAAAATGAACCTGTCAACACTGCTGCCCGTCCCACAAGTCATTGGGGGTCGGCCCCCTAGTGCGTTTATTCCTCCCCACCACATTTGATTGATATATCTCGCTCTCTTTGGGTATAGGGAGAGCTCCAGCAATCAAGGCCAGCGAAGCGGGGAGGAGCCGCCAGAACCCTTCCCAATGACTTGTGGTTTAGGCAGCATGATAATAAAAGTAACTCCTTAAAGTGGTACTCCAGTTAAAAACTATTTTTTTTTTTCACATCAACTGGCTCCAGAAAGTTAAACAGATTTGTAAATGACTTCTATAAAAAAAAAATCTTAATCCTACCAGTATTTATCAGCTGCTGAAGATGAGTAGTTCTTTTCTGTCTGATCCCAGTGCTCTCTGCTGACACCTCTGTTTGTCTCAGGAACTGTCCAGAGTAGGAGCAAATCCCCATAGCAAACCTCTCCTGCTCTGGAGAGTTCCTGAGACAGACAGAGGTTTTAGCAGAGAGCACTGTGGTGAGACTGGAAAGAACTACTCAAGTTTAGCTACTGATATGTACTGGTATGATTAAGATTTTTTAATAGAAGTTATTTACAAATCTGTTTAACTTTCTGGAGCCAGTTGATACGAAAAAAATGTTGTTTAGCTGGAATACCCCTTTAAGGATTTAGCCTGTTTTCGTCTTAAAGGGGTACTCCGCTACTCGGCGTTTGAAACAAACTGTTCCGAATGCTGGAGCCGGGAGCTTGTGACCTCATAGCCCCGCCTCCTCATGACGTCACACCCTACCCCCTCAATGCAAGTCTATGGGAGGGGGTGTGGCAGCTGTCACTCACGCTCAATAAAGCGTCATAGCCATTAAACACCTAAAGGCTTAAATCTATGACCTGGAGCATTAAGGACCAGGCAGCCAAGGCGTACATGTATGTCCTGTGTCACCTACCTGTTAGGCCAATTTCACACTATACGTTTTTCCGTTTTTTATGTTTTTGCATGCACAATTTCTCTCGTTACTTTCTCCCGTCACAAAATAATGTCCGTTATTAGTACGAGCTATGACGGGTTAAAACGTATAACTTAAAAATCCCGTAGACTATAATTGGATTTTGTAACGGACGTTAAACGGCCTCTATCTAAGCACGACTGTGGCATCTAAAGGATTAAAGGGGTACTTCGCTGGAAAACATTTTTTATTTTAATCAACTGGTGCCAGAAAGTTAAACAGATTTGTAAATGACTTCAATTAAAAAATCTTTACCCTTCCAGTACTTTTTAGCAGCTGTATGCTACAGAGGAAATTCTTTTTTTTAAATGTTTTTTTTTTTTTTAATTTCTTCTTTTTTGTCTTGTCCACAGTGCTCTCTGCTAACACCTGATGCCCGTATCAAGAACTGTGCAGAGCAGGAGAAAATCCCCATTGCAAACCTATGCTGCTCTGGACAGTTCCTGACACGGACAGAGGTGTCTGTCAGCAGAGAGCACTGTGGACAAGACAAAAAAGAAATTCAAAAAGAAAAGAATTTCCTCTGTAGAATACAGCAGCTAAAAAGTACTGGAAGGGTCAAGATTTTTTAATTGAAGTCATTTACAAATCTGTTTAACTTTCTGGCACCAGTTGAGATAGAGAGAGAGATATAGCAGCACACTGCTAGCACAAAGATATAGATAAAACATGAGTATATAGATAGAACATGAAAAGCTATACAGCTGTAATGCAATAAATGAAGATATGAAAATATGAGGTACTTAGCCTGCAAATTTGGCGCCAAATAGCGTGGACCGTCCCACCTATTTGGCACCAAATTTGCAAGCTAAGTACCTCATATTTTCATAGTTTCATATCTTCATTTATTGCATTACAGCTGTATAGCTTTTCATGTTCTATCTACTCATGTTTTATCTATATACTCATGTTTCATCTACCGTATTTTTCGCCGTATAAGACGCACTTTTTCTTCCCCAAAACTGGGGGGAAAAAGTTGGTGCGTCTTTTACGGCGAATACACCCCTATCGCGGAGGTCCCTGCGGCCATCAACGTCCGGGACCCGCGGCTAATACAGGACATCACCGATCGCGGTGATGCCCTGTATTAACCCTTCAGACGTGGCGATCAAAGCTGACCGCCGCGTCTGAAGGGAAAGTGACACTAACCCGGCTGTTCAGTCGGGCTGTTCGGGACCGCCACGATTTCACCGCGGCGGTCCCGAACAGCCCGACTGAATAGCCGGGTTAGTGCTTACAGGACACCGGGAGGGACCTTACCTGCCTCCTCGGTGTCTTCTCCGTTCAGGGATCCCCTGTATGGCCGGCGCTCTCCTTCCTCGTCATCACGTCGTCGCGTACGTGCGTTGGCGTGCGTAACGACGTGATGGCGGCGACAGAGAGCGAGGATACCCGGCCGGCAGCAGAGACGTTCCAGAGCGACGGGGACACGGCGTCAGCGATGGAGCGACATCCAGGGCAGCGGTGACGGGTCCGGAGCGGCGGGGACACGTGAGTATTACTCCTATGCAGTGGTCTTCAATCTGCGAACCTCCAGATGTTGCAAAACTACAACTCCCAGCATGCCCGGACAGCCAACGGCTGTCCGGGCATGCTGAGAGTTGTAGTTTTGCAACATCTGGAGGTCCACAGGTTGAAGATCACTATTGGGTTCAAAATCTTTATTTTTTTTAGATTTTGCCCCTAAAAACTGGGTGCGTCTTATACGCTGGTGCGTCCTATAGGACGAAAAATACGGTATATCTTTGTGCTAGCAGTGTGCTGCTGTATTCTCCTGCTGCTGTATATTTAGCCCAGCAGCTTGCACCTGCAAGCCAGGCTTTTACAATAGTTTGGATCAATAGTGCTGGCCAATTTATCCTTTGGTTATATAATATATATATATAGGGGAATATGCAAATCAGCTCATTACATCACCTTTTCAGGCGATGTTCCCTGGTATCAGCTTAGCTCCAGTTACGGAATATAAAAAGCTAATCGGGATTAATGCCAAGCCAGAACTCTCTCTCCAGAAGGAAAGAGCACCCATCTGCAGACAGCTGTTTCGGGGTACTTGCCCCTCGTCAGTACAGAGCAGGGTAAGGCTGGGTTCACACTACGTTTTGTCCCATACGTATATGAGCCGACCGGAGTGAAACGTTCGGTCCGGTCGGCTCATTTTTGCGCCGTATGCGCTTTTACAACCGGACCTAAAACTGTGGTCAACCACGGTTTTAGGTCCGGTTGTAAAAGCGCATACGGCGCAAAAATGAGCCGACCGGACCGAACGTTTCACTCCGGTCGGCTCATTGAAATGAATGACATAAGGGAGCGCATACGGTCACATACGGGAGCGCGAGCTTTTAGCTCCCTCCTGCCGTATGCGCTCCCGTATGGGACAAAACGTAGTGTGGACCCAGCCTAATCTGGCTTGGCTGAGATGAGGGGCCTTAGACCAACTAAACGGGATGAGTATTTAATGAGTATGAGTTAAATACTCATATATATATATATATATATATATATATATATATATATATATATATATTTTATATATATATATTTTATATATATATATTTTATATATATATTTTATATTTTATATATATTTTATATATATATATTTTATATATATATTTTATATTTTATATATATATTATATATATATATTTTATATTTTATATATATTATATATATATATTATATATATATATATTATATATATATATATTATATTATATATATATATTATATATATATATATATATTATATTATATATATATATTATATATATATATTATATTATATTATATATATATATATATTATATTATATATATATATATTATATTATATATATATATTATAATATATATTATAATATATATATATATATATATATATACGGTATATATTATTTATATATATATATATATATATATATATATATATATTATATATATTATATATAATATATATGTATATATAATATATATGTATATATAATATATATATGTATATATTATATATAATATATATATGTATATATTATATATAATATATATATGTATATATTATATATAATATATATATGTATATATTATATATAATATATATATGTATATATTATATATAATATATATATGTATATATTATATATAATATATATATGTATATATTATATATAATATATATATGTATATATTATATATTATATTATATATATATAATATATATATTTATATTCCACCGGAGTTCCCCATGGTTCACATCACGATTTTACCATCTATTAACAGACAGTAAAATCTGACATAATCGGATTACCTGAAATCGTATGCAATTGTATTTAAAAAAAATAGTTTGGTATCCGATTTAAAATCCTATCCAAAAAATCGCACAGCTGAAAATTTCATCCAATTTTTCACAAAAAATCTGATCATGTTTGGAAAATTATATGTAAGTCAAGAGCAATAAAGTTTGTTTAAAGACACTACTGCGCATGTGAAAAAAAGAAATTGCGCGCGATAAATCTGATTTAAATCGCGCAGCCGCGCGATTCAATACAATTTACATAGGCCATAATGATAAAAATATCGGACACGATTTCGATCCGATTTTTAAATCTGGGCCAAAAATAATGGTCAACCACGACTTTACACCCCTGATGTAAATTCGGATGCGGATCAAAACTGATGCATGTGTTGGATATGATTACTGAATGGTGGTCAATGGATACGAATTGGGGTGCAGATTTGTACGATTTGAAGTAAGATGGTAAAATCGGGATTGTGAATTCTCTCCTATGCTATTTGCACTCCATGGGGCGTTGGCTGCATAATACAGCTGACAACTGTGAGTGATGGCGCTGGCACAGTTTTTGTGACCACATCATCACTGTATTGCACGGTTTCCCAACCGGGGTGCCTCCAGCTGTTGCAAAACTACAACTCCCAGCATGCCCGGACAGCCAACGGCTGTCCGGGCATGCTGGGAGTTGTAGTTTTGCAACAGCTGGAGGCACCCCGGTTGGGAAACAGTGCTGTATTGTAATAGTACAACACAGTTCAAACAGGAACTGCACATTTTCAGCCGTTGGCTGTCCGGGCATGCTGGGAGTTGTAGTTTTGCAACAGCTGGAGGCACCCCGGTTGGGAAACAGTGCTGTATTGTAATAGTACAACACAGTTCAAACAGGAACTGCACATTTTCTGTGATCTATTATGTTGCAGAATAAGGAGTTTTAAAGGGTACTCCGGTGGAATATTTTATTTTTATTTTTTTTTAATCAATTTTTAAAAATCTTAATCCTTCCAGTACTTATAAGCTGCTGGATACTACAGAGGAAATTCTTTTCTTTTTGGAACACAGAGCTCTCTGCTGACATCATGAGCACAGTGCTCTCTGCTGACATCTCTGTCCATTTTAGGAACTGTCCAGAGCAACATATGTTTGCTATGGGGATTTTCTCCTACTCTTGGGGGGGGGGGGGGGGTGGGGTGGAGAGAAAGGGTGCACATGTGTGGAATTTTAATAGCATAGGGACAGACCACAATTAGAGATGAGCGAACTTACAGTAAATTTGATTCGTCACAAACTTCTCGGCTCGGCAGTTAATGACTTTTCCTGCATAAATTAGTTCAGCTTTCAGGTGCTCTGGTGGGCTGTAAAAGGTGGATACAGTCCTAGGAAAGAGTCTCCTAAGACTGTATCCACCTTTTCCAGCCCACCGGAGCACCGGAAAGCTGAATTAATTTATGCAGGAAAATTCATCAACTGCCGAGCCGAGAAGTTTGTGACGAATCGAATTTACTGTAAGTTCGCTCATCTCTAGCCACAATAGGGAGAGTCTATACTGCAGTTTACGAGGCTATCTGAATCAATATAAAGGGCACTGAACCTAATTTGGTCACAATACTTATGAATGAATGGCCAATCAGTACTACAATATTTCCTGTGTTTAAAGGGGTACTCCGGTGGAAAACTTTTTTTTTTTTTTATAAATCAACTGATGCCAGAAAGTTACCGTAAACAGATTTGTAAATTACCACTATTAAAAAAAAAATCTTAATCCTTACAGTATACTACAGAGAAAATGCTTTTCTGTTTTTGATTTCTCTTCTGTCGTGACCACAGTGCTCTCTGCTGACATCTCTGTCCATTTTAGGAACTGTGAAGAGCAGGAGAAAATCCCCATAGCAAACATATGCTGCTCTGGACCAGTTCCTAAGATGGACAGAGGTGTCAGCAGAGAGCACTGTGGTCGTGGTAGAAGAGAAATCCAAAAAGAAAAGAATTTCCTCTGTAGTATACAGCCCCTAAAAAGTACTGGAAGGATTAAGATTTTTTTTTTTTTAATAGAAGTAATTTACAAATCTGTTTAACTTTCTGGCACCAGTTGATTTAAACAACAAAAAAAAAAAAGTTTTCCACCGGAGTACCCCTTTAAGAGTGGATACAATAACCACCTAACTCTGGTTCTGCTCCCTATGTAGTTTTAATCACTGTATATATGAGCACCAAGGGTATATAAAGGATTTTTAACAATATAAAAAAAAATTAAAGTTTATATTTTAACTTTATTTTTTTTAACTCCCTAGAATTGTGAACTAGTCCCATCTGGGCTTCGGCTCAAAAGGGAATTGGATATTATTGAAAACCCTGGGAAACCCTTGGTGGATTTAGATATATATAGTTGCAACAGCTGGAGGCACACTGGTTGGGAATTGGGCCTAAGGCCTAACCTATTGTTATTTTAATGAACCTAAGTCTAATATAACATTGGATGTTTCTTTGCTGCTGTAGAAGACAATGGGGCCGGAATATGCGTCTTTGCCTGTTTTGTCCTCTTATCTCTGCAAAGCAGATTGTCGGGTCTGACCTGTAGGGTTCTCCTCGGTGACCTAGTATCAGGCTGATATTACAGGCGGGGTCCCTGTACACTCATACCACACACAGTCAGCTCTGAATCACTGTATATATTAACTGAGGGCATTTTCCTAATATACTTCACCTAAAGGGGTACTCCCCTGGAAAACATGTTTTTTATATTAAATTTTATTTATTAATTTATTTTTTTAAATCATTTGGTACCAGAAAGTTAAACAGATTTGTTAATTAGACAAAAAGGATTTTTGAGGCTCAAGGTCTTTGGATAAGGAACACACTTGTTGGTTTAAGATGTATGAAATATTTATTAATTAATTTCTATCAACTGATAGTCCGGGATCACAGGGCCCTTGTAAATCCACGGAATCAGAAGATTTATAAAATATATAAAATCATAAAATTCATATATAAATAAAAATATATATATATATATATATATATATATATATATATATATATATTTAAAGATGTATGAGAACACTGGAAAAAATAGCAGCTAATTCAAATCGGCACTCTGGATAATATTTGTATGTAGATAATGTCCATAAAAGTGCCAGTGCAGTCCTGAAAATATATGTCACGGTCTTTCACACTTATAAATGTTGTTTTATGACAGTAGAATGGTAGTTGAATAATATTCAGGTGTCTGTGGCCTCAGACTTAGATGTCGCTCTGTATGTTATATAGAGTAATCCTAGGATGCGGTATTCCACAGCGCAGGTAAATCAAATGTCTGCAGTAAATTCAAACTATGCGCATAGTGTTTGAGAAAGGTTTAGCTCACCGATCCTGATGCAATTCTCGGGAGGTATCTTTACCGTTCCTTGCTTGTCCTCAGCGATGTCAGGCAGCCGTCTGTCCCTGCTCTCTGGCCTGAGAGCGCTCTCTGGCCTGAGAGCGCACCGCTGGAGTCTCTGCCGACTCCTATTCGCGCGGTGTTAGCAGATGGTGGGCGATGGATACAAGGGCTGCAGCGCTTGCAAGGCCGGTAATCCAGGTGGCGTCCTCATGTTGAGAGCGCGCGCTCCTGGTCTCTGACCGCGTGCTCAGAAATGTCCGTGTGATAGCCGGTAATTGCTAGCAATTACCGGCTATCACACGGACATTTCTGAGCGCGCGGTCAGAGACCGGGAGCGCGCGCTCTCTACACGAGGACGCCACCTGAAGTACCTGCCTTGCAAGCGCTGCAGCCCTTGTATCCATCGCCCACCATCTGCTAACACCGCGCGAATAGAACAACTCAACTTCAGCAGCTGATAATTATTGGGAGGACTAAGATTTTTTAATAGACGTAATTTACAAATCTGTTTTACATTTCTGGAGCCAGTTGATGTATATAAAAAAAGTTTTCTCCTGGAATACCCATTTAAACAGATTTTACTGTTAGTTACTTATATTTAAAAAATCTTAATCCTTCCAGTACTTATCAGCTGCTCTATGCTCCACAGGAAGTTCTTTTCTTTTTGAATTTCCTTTCTGGCTGACCACAGTGTTCTCTGCTGACACCTCTGTCCATGTCAGAAACTGTCCAGTGAAGGAGAGGTTTTCTATGGGGATTTGCTCCTACTTTGGACATTTCCTGACATGGACAGAGGTGTCAGCAGAGAGCACTGTGGTCAGACATAAAGGAACTACACAATTTCCTCTGGAGTATGCAGCACCAGATAAGTACTGGAAGTATTAAGATTTTTTAATAGAATTAATTTACAAATCAGTTTAACTTTCTGGCACCAGTTGATTTAAAAAAATAAAATAAAAATAAAAAATAAAAATTCCAGCGGAGTACCCCTTTAATGTAATTCATAGTGATGATGCATCAAATGATCATGATAGACGCCAATATTACTGTCCTCTGCTACATTGTCTTCATTCTTTAACAGCTCTGTACTTTTGGGAGTTGCTGTGCCTGGTTTGGTAGCTCGTTTAGTCTGGTTTAACCCCTTAAGGACGCAGGACGTAAATGTACGTCCTGGTGCGGTGGTACTTAACGCACCAGGACGTACATTTACGTCCTGTGCATAACCGCGGGCATCGGAGCGATGCCCGTGTCATGCGCGGCTGATCGCAGCCAGGGACCCGCCGGCAATGGCCGACGCCCGCGATCTCGCGGGCGTCCGCCATTAACTCCTCAGGTGCCGGGATCAATACAGATCCCGGCATCTGCGGCAGTGCGCGATTTAAATGAACGATCGGATCGCCCGCTGCGCTGCTGCGGGGATCCGATCATTCAGAACGCCGCACGGAGGTCCCCTCCCCTTCCGGCGTCTCCTGCTCTGTTCTGAGATCGAGCAGACCAGAGCAGAAGATCGCCGATAACACTGATCTGTTCTATGTCCTATACATAGAACAGATCAGTATTAGCAATCATGGTATTGCTATGAATAGTCCCCTATGGGGACTATTCAAGTGTAAAAAAAAATTTTTAAAAATGTAAAAGTAAAAAAAAAGTGAAAAATCCCCTCCCCCCAATAAAAAAGTAAAACGTCCATTTTTTCCTATTTTACCCCCAAAAAGCGTAAAAAATTTATTTTATAGACATATTTGGTATCGCCGCGTGCGTAAATGTCCGAACTATTAAAATAAAATGTTAATGATCCCGTACGGTGAACGGCGTGAACGTAAAAAAAAAAAAAAAAAAAGTCCAAAATTGCTACTTTTTTAATACATTTTATAAAAAAAAAAAGTACAGATCATGGCGCAAAAAGAGTCTCTCCAGCCATGTATGATTTGCCGCTCTTTCTGTTCAGTCCGTTTGTTTTGGCGTGCAAAAGACAGTGTTTCGAAACCCTAAAAGTTTTTGTATTGTATTCAAAGAGAACCGTATGCTAACTGTGTGTGTATAAGGTTTTTGTGGTTTTGGCTTATATGGTTCTGAACTTCCTAAACCATGTGTACAAACCTGTTATGTAAATGCACCTTCACCTTTGGACACCACACTGTCAATATCCGTGCTGCAAAACATTCAACTAACTTTTAAAATGCCAAAAAAAAAAATGCACTGTGTGAATGTAGCCGATTGGCACTCTCATTAAAACTAATTTTTTGCTATTGCACCCCTTGTGGTAAATAAAAAAATCTTTATGTAATAATGTACTTTTATTTAAAAAAATAAATAAATAAAGTTTTCTATGTTTGTTTTGTGTTTTAAAAAAGCTGCCACTGGGTGTCTCCCTACTTGTTGAGAACACATTTCCCCCTATCTCTTGCACAGACGCTAAACTCCTCCTGCTGGCCTGGCAGAAGTCCAAAAACAGGAAATGCAGTCTGGAGTTCTGAGGGGGGAATGTACAGCCTTAGCCAATCATAGCTCATCTCACACTGAACTGCTCTGGGCTGTGTGTAGCAGAGTGAGGGAGGAAGTTCTCCCCTGTATGGCTTCAGATGATGTCACAGCCTGCTGGGGAACACCCCCTTCCCAGTCTGTGACTCTGACTGAGACTGAGCAGAAAATACAGAGCAATATCAAGGTAGAAAACTAAAAAATAATAAAAATAAAGGCAGGGGGTGGTTTATCATGATGGGGGCGGTGATCTGGGAGGATTCTAAAATGTAACAAGATCATGACAGGGACTCTTTAAAACAATTTGTTTCAGCCAATATAAACTTTCTAGATTCCAATCGTGAGACATTTTTTACCTTCACTGATACATTGCAGCAAAAGGTCAGAAATGAGAGTTTGTAAAATTAAATCTAATGTTTGTCTTCTCTTTGCAGCATGAGAACATACCTTACGAGGACTCCAGAAATAACATTGGGGTGGTAAGTGCTTTTTATTTTTACTAATATGAACCTAGTCCAAAATATATCCTTCTTGCCTCCTTTAGATCCCTGGAGAGGGGGGGCGGTATTCTCCTATTGTGCTGTAGAATGAGTTTGATCCTCTACAAGCCGGCAGTGGTCTGTAGTGGCGTTTGTGTGGCGTATGCGCGGGTCAGCTGATGGGAGGCCGCGCACGGTAAAGCACTGGTGTTCTGAATTATTTCTGACATCTCATGTAGAATGGTGTTTAAAGGGGTACCCCGCCAGAAAACGTCTTATTCCCAATCCAAAGGATAGGGGATAAGATGTCTATTTGCAGGGGTCCCGCCACTGGGGACCCCCGCCATTACTGCTGTGGCACCCCAGTCATCCGGGGCACGGAGCAAATTCCGCTCCATGCTGGATGACTGGCAACTTCAGCCGCCACGCCCCCTCCATTCATGTCTATGGGAGGAGGCATGATGGCTACGTAGTAGCCATCACGCCCCCTCTCATAGACATGAATGGAGGGGGCGTGGTGGGACGTCACGAAGCAGGAAGCTCGAAGCTGCTGCTGCCCTTGAGATTGTGGGGGTTCCCAGCAGCGGGACCCTGTGATCAGACATCTTATCCCCTATCCTTTGGATAGGGGATAAGATGCTTTCCTGCGGAGTAACCCTTTAATGTTCATGTCCTCTCCAGAAATATGTCTGAAGATCACCTATTTCCCCACATGCGGTATCCTGACCTGGGCAGTCACACGCTCGGCAGCCTCAGCCTGACCCGATAGGCTTCTCACCCCCTGACGTAATAAAAAGCCGACTCTGCACTGCGGAACGGCACGCTGACATTATACAAAGTCGGCTCCGCTGCATATCTGGCTGTGTATAATGTCAGGGAGTATGATAAGTGAGTGGTCCTGTCGTGGACCTCAATATTTACTTTCCTGCACGTGGTTTCTTTTTTTTGCACCTTTTTTTATACCATGGTATCTATTTTTGTATCCTCTCTCGTGTCCCCTGATGAACCTCGTCATTGAAGGGAGGGGAGAAACATGTTGTGATGAGACAGGAATTTTCTCAAGGGCCACAATTAGAGGCAATATCTGATATACTGTGATCCTATTATGTAACTGTTATCCATGACAAAATAATTGTGACCCTACTGGTAATGTCTTATTGGATAGAATTTTCTTTCATTTTTCATTTTGAGGACTCTCTTTAGTTATTTTATTTCTGAATTGATATATATTTTTTAATGGTTTCTCAGTCCTGTGAGATGTATTTTTAGTAGTAGTACAACCTTTCCTGCCAAAAAAATAAATAAAAATAAAAAAGTACTCCTACAACTACATCAACCCCCTAAGGGTTAACCCATTTTTTCCCAACCAGTGTGCCTGTAGCTATTGTAACACTACAACTTCCAGCATGCCCGGACAGCCTTCGGCTGTCCGGGCATGCTGGAAGTTGTAGTTTTGCAACAGCTACAGGCACACTGGTTGGGAAACACTGGTTTAACAGTCTTTTTAAAGGGGTACTCCGGTGGAAATTTTTTATTTTTTTATTTTTTTTTAAATCAACTGGTGCCAGAAAGATAAACAGATTTGTAAATGACTTCTGTTAAAAAATCTTTAACCTTCCAGTACTTTTTAGCAGCTGTATGCTACAGAGGAAATTATTTTCTTTTTGCATTTCTTTTTTTGTCTTGTCCACAGTGCTCTCTGCTGACACCCCTGTCTGTGTCAGGAAGTGTCCAGAGCAGCATAGGTTTGCTGTGGGCATTTTCTCCTGCTCTGGACAGTTCCTGATACGGACAGAGGTGTCAGCAGAGAGCAATGTGTGGACAAGACAAAAAAGAAATTAAAAAAGAAAAGAATTTCGTCTGTAGCATACAGCTGCTAAAAAATACTGGAAGGGTAAAGATTTTTTTTAATAGAAGTAATTTACAAATCTGTTTTAACTTTCTTGTACCAGTTGATTTAAAATTTTTTTTTTTTTTCCCGCTGGAGTACCCCTTTAAATGCTTTGAGGCTGGTCAGGAGTCCATTTCCAGGACAGATGAGAGAGGAATTGGCACCACACAGATCTGAATAAGAAGCCTCAGTATCTGTGGTGGCCACCATATATCCTACCATCTACTATAATATCAATTAATAATAATAAAAATATTAATAATAATTATTATTATTATTATTAATAAAAATAATAATAATAATAATTTTTATTTTATTTTTATTTATTTATTTTTTATTTTTTATTTTTTTTTTATTTTTTTTATTTTTATTAATAATAATAATAATACAAATAATAATAATAATTATCAATAAAAATAATTAGAGATGAGCAAACTTCCAGTAATTCGATTCGTCACGAACTTCTCGGCTCGGCAGTTGATGACTTATCCTGCACAAATTAGTTCAGCTTTCAGGTGCTCCGGTGGGCTGGAAAAGGTGCATACAGTCCTAAGAGAGAGTCTCCTAGGACTGTATCCACCTTTTCCAGCCCACCGGAGCACCTGAAAGCTGAACTAATTTATGCAGGATAAGTCATCAACTGCCGAGCCGAGAAGTTCGTGACGAATTGAATTACTGCAAGTTCGCTCATCTCTAGTAAAAATATAAATAATAATAAAATGAAAAAAAAAAAAAATAATAATAATAATAATATTTAGTTGTTTTTAACACCTTGTTTTTGATGTCTCTGCTTCCTCTGGAAATGTTCTTGTCCACATGTAGATCTTATCTGACCTAGCTGCACGGCCTTCAGAGAAATAATAAAATAAGGTGCACAGGAAGTAGAGCGCTGGCAAGAATAAGGAATTGAGACACCGGCTGTATTAAAGGGGTATTCCCCTCTGTTATTTCCTATTCACAGGATAGAGGATAATGGGAGAGATTTATCAAAACCCGTGCAAAGGAAAAGTTCCCCATAGCAACCAATCAGATCACTTCTTTTATTTTGCAAAGGTCTTGTTAAAAATGAAAGAAGCGACCTGATTGGTTGCTATGGGCAACTGGGCAACTTTTTCCTTTGCACAGGTTTTGATAAATCTCCCCCCCCCTCCCCTCCCCCATTGCTAAGCTGATTGGTAGGGGTGCGTTCATACATACAGGATCCAGCACAGATTTGATGGGCAGGATTTGTAACTGCAGATTAGAAGTTGTGCTCAGTCATTTAGTTTACGCTGAAATCTGCGGCAGAAAATCATGTGCATCAAATCTGCGTATGTGTGAACTTACCCTTAAAGGGGTACTCCAGAATGTTATACAGATTTGTTAATTGCTTCTTTTTTAAAAATAAATAAATCTTCCCGTACTTATCAGCTGCTGTACGCCCTGGAGAAAGTCACGCAGTCTTTCCAGTCACGTAAACCAGAATAAAATCCCAGTCCATATGTATAATTAACAACAACCCTTAGGGGGTAAACCTCAAATTAGAACACCCCCCCCCCCCTTAAAACTCTTAAAGGGGTACTCCGGTGGAAATCTTTATTTATTTATTTATTTATTTATTTTTTTTAAATGAACTGGTGCCAGAAAGTTAAACAGATGTGTAAATTACTTCTATTAAAAAATCTTTACCCTTTCGATATTTTTTTTTAGCAGCTGTATGCTACAGAGGAAATTCTTTTTTCTTTTTGAAGTTCTTTTTTTGTCTTGTCTACAGTGCTCTCTGCTGACACCTCTGTCCATGTCAGGAACTGTCCAGAGCAGGATAGGTTTGCTATGGGGATTTTCTGCTGCTCTGGACAGTTCCTGATACAGGCATCAAGTGTCAGCAGAGAGCACTGTGGACAACACAAAAAAGACATTCAAAATGAAAAGAATTTCCTCTGTAGCAAACAGCTAAAAAGTACTGGAAGGGTAAAGATTTTTTAATTGAAGTAATTTACAAATCTGTTTAACTTTCTGGCACCAGTTGATTTCAATTTTTTTTCCCCCCCACCAGAGTCCTCCTTTAAACTAGAACCCCCCCCCCCCCCCTCTTAAAAACTCTTAACTTTATAAGAGCCTCGTAAATAAAATAGGATACTGGATGTAGTGAACTAAAAGCACCACTAGGTTAATCTAAAAATGTGTCATGTAGTCTTTCCAGTCTGACCACAGTGCTCTCTGCTGCCACCTCTGTCCGTATCAGGAACTGTCCAGAGCAGGAGCAAATCCCCGTAGCAAACCTCTCCTGCTCTGGACAATTCCTGACATGGACAGAGGTGTCAGCAGAGAGTACTGTGGTCAGACTGGAAAGGACTACACAACTTCCTCTGGAGCATACAGCAGCTAAGTCCTGGAAGGATTAAGATTTTTAATAGAAGTCATTTACCAATCTGTGTAATTTTTCACCTGTTGAGTTCCCATGTGCGGTTCGTGCATATAGGAAATATAGAGGGAAACACGATCAGTGATTGGAACGGTTCCTGGCCAGTGGTACCTGTTGGCTGTCTGGGCATGCTGGGAGTTGTAGTTTCTCCACAGTTGACCACTGATTTTTATATAATAACAGTGAGAGATTTTGTTTGTAACAATTGACGGAATATTCTAAATTTTTCCCTTCCAGGATTTCCTGTGGTATCCAGAGGTGAACGTCTCTATGAAACAATGCTTCCAGTCTCTGAGCGAGGTTTGTGCCCATCACCTTTCCTTGCCTTTGTCTTTGGCACAGTGTCCCTTTTTGTTCTGGACCCCATCAATGACCATAGTATGGCGCCACCTAGTGTTTAGAGTGTATAGCAGTGTTTCCCAACAGGATTCCACCAGCTGTTGCAAAACTGCAACTCCCAGCATGCCCGGACAGCCTTCGGCTGTCCGGGCATGCTGGAAGTTGTAGTTTTGCAACAGCTGGAGGCACCCTGGTTGGGAAACACTGGTGTATAGCAATATGCATGTCCCATCTAATGATCTGAGTGCCGGAGGACACATATGCTCAGTCACTCCCTCCACATCTGTTCACTCCAGGGCAGGCAATAGAAATAGCTTCTTGCCCTCCTTGCCAGAGATAGACTTGACATAAGAGAGGAAGTTGCTGCCAGTGGAGGAAGGAGACTGATTTTGTCCCAAGCCGCTCATCATTAACACCTAGGGGGACAAATGGAAGCAAAAAGATTATGGAAATTGTAGTTTTTACACTAGAGATACTACATTTTAGTGGAAAGGGAAAACTATTTTAAATAAGATGACTTGACCTGAGACTAGAAATAAGGGAGGAAGGAGCTGCCAGTGGAGGAAGGAGAATGATTCAATCCTAAGCCGCTCACCAGTAACACCTAGGGGGACAAATGGAAGAAAAAGATGATGGAAATTGTATTCTTCACACTAGAGATACTACTTTTTAATGGAAAGGGAAAACTCTTTTGAATAAGAAGATGACTTGACGTAAGACTAGAAATAAGGGGGGGAAGAAGCTGCCAGTGGAGGAAGGAGACTGATTTTGTCCTGAGCCGCTTACCAGTAACACCTAGGAGGACAAATGGAAGCAAAAAGATTATGGAAATTGTATTCTTTATACTAGAGATACTGCTACATTTTAGTGTATAGGGAAATGTCTTTTGAATAAGAAGATGCTTTTTTCAGCTTTTCGCTGGATACATTGGGCATAGGTTTTTCCTGTAATTTAATAAAATGTTTTTCCTTCTAGAATCCATCATCAAAGCCTCAGATGGTTGTCGCTGGAGCCGCCACGGTAAGCTGTTTATTAAGCTTCTCATTGATGTGTAGTGAGACTTTCGAAGGGTAATAAAAACCGTTCCTAAAAGAGATTATTGCCTATAATAATAATATAAGTGAATATTACGTATAATTGTGTCTTCATTCCTTTTGATCTTAAACATGGGGACACAGGCTAAATTACAGCTTTAGGGCAGATGAGTGCAATATGGCCCCGATGACCTGATCCCTCTAATGCTTCCAGGTCAGGTGACTAGACCTCAGTACTACTGACACAGCGCTGGGCAGAAACTGTAGAGAGAACATGGTCGTGCTGTTTACAGAACTGACAAATCCCAGTTTAATGCCCCTGGCGCCAATGTTGCAAGTGCCCAGGAGGCGGCCCCTTCATGTGCAGGGCCCAGGGCTCTCTACACTTCCTGGCCCCTCCTGGCTAGGATCATTTTGTGGTACAAAGTAAAGCCAGATGGTGCAAAAATCCTTAAAAAAAATCCTCCTGCAAAACCTTTGCAGTGCACTTTTCGGTAAAAATGACATGTTATCTTTATTCTGTAGGTCCATACGATTACAACGATACCCAATTTATATAGGTTTTGTTTTATTTTACTACTTTTTTTTTTTATAATTATAGTTTTTTGTAAGAAAATAATTATGCTTAAAATGGTCCCCTTCTGACCCCTGTTATATTTTATTTTTCTGTATACGGGGCTGCATGAGGGATAATTTTTTGCGCAGTGATCTGATTTCCTTTTTATTCCTTTTTTTCTATTATTTGAAGTGACCAATAATCAGCGATTCTGGAATTTTTTTATTTTTTATTTTTTTTTTACGTTTACGCCATTGATGGTGCGGTTTCATTAAAGGAGAACTACGGGATTGAAAAATGTATCCCCTATCCTAGGGACAGGGGATAAGTTTCAGATTACGGGGGGGGGGGGGGGGGGGGGCGACCGCTGGGGCCCCCCGCGATCTCCCGTACGGGGCCCCGGCTCTCTGGTTAGAGAGGGCGTGTTGACCACCGCACGAAGCAGTGGCCGACACGCCCCCTCCATACACTGCTATGGGAGAGCCGGAAATTGCCGAAGGCAGCGCTTCGGCTCTCCCATAGCAGTAAATGGAGGGTGCGTGTCAGCCGCCGCCTCGTGCGGTGGTCGACACGCGCTCTCTATGCAGAGAGCCGGGGCCCCGTACGGGAGATCGCGGGGGGCCCCAGCGGTCGGACCCCCCGCGATCTGAAACTTATCCCCTATCCTTAGGATAGGGGATAACCTTTTCAATCCCGTAGTTCTCCTTTAACATATTTTAATAGTTGATACCACTTAGGTTTATGTTTTGGTCATATTGTTTTATTTGAAAAATGGCAAAACAATGGTGATTTAAAACTTTTATTAGCAAAGCGGCTTATTCATATTTCTTACTTTATTTATTTATTTATTTATTTATTTTTTACAATTCTTTTTCACTATTTAGGCCTTCAGTCCCCATAGGAGAAGACTATAAAATGTAATATTTTGTTTGCAAACCTAACAATGCTATGCAGTAGCATAGCATTGATCATGGTTATCAACGCTCCTCTTATACAGGCTGCCTGCATACTTGGAGCGCCATTAGGACAGCACAGCGACAGGTAAAGGACCTCTGGCCATCATGTCAGCCAATCGGGACCCCGCTATTATTCAGCAGTGGTCCCGATTAGCTTCTCTAACGGACCGGCAACAGCATTTTAGCACTTTTAGCCGCTGTGATGAACTTTTGATGTCCGTCATTAGTCATGGGTCCTGTACACCCTTCACGTATGCCCTTCGCCCTTAAGGAGTCAAAGGGGTTATCCCAAGATTATAACGGGATAGGTAATTGGTATTTGATTGGTAGGGTCCGACTTATCTTGGGTTCCCTTGTTCTCCGGGTGATGGTCAGTCTCCCCTCACTCACTATGGGAGATCAGAAGATAGCAGAGTACAGTCCTTATCTAACGTCATCAGTCCCATAGGGAGAGAACTGAGCGGCAGCCACACATTCTCCACCACCGCCTTATCCACTGCAGGCAGCAAAGTATAACCGTGCACATATTCAGCCATCACTCGGGGAACATGTGGCCCCTGTTCAGATGACCTCTAGGAGTCCCAGTGGTTGAACCCCACCAATTAGATACTTAATGACCTTTCTTTTGTATAGGTGATAAGTTATAATCTTCAGATTTAAAGGAGATCTCCATTGAAAATTAACTTATCCCTTATCAGTTGGATAGGGGATAAATAGCTGATTGTGGGAGGTCTGGCTGCTGGGGCCCCCTACGATCATCTGGACGGGACCCCGGTGCTCAGTGGGGAGCGCATGCTGCAGCCGGCACGTGCTGTATTCATTCCTATGGGAGCGCCGAAAAGACCTGAGTACAGCTCTCAGGCATCATCGGCGCTCCTATAGAAATAAATGGTATTGGTAGACGACACACGTTCCTCACTGAGATTGCCAGGGTCCCGTCCCGGTGATCGCGGGGGCCCCAGCGATCTTACCCCTGCGATCAGCTACTTATCCCATATCCTGTGGATAGGTGATAAGAGTTTTCGCTGGAGTACTCTTTTAAAGGGGTACTCCATGGCCAGCGTTCGATAGTAAATGTTCCAAACAGTATTTGTGCTGTGGGGGTCGGCCACGCCCCCTCGTGATGTCACAACCATGCCCCCCAATGCAAGTCTATGGGAGGGGGCGTGATGGCCATCACGCCCCCTCCCATAGACTTACATTGAGGTGGCGTGGCCTTGACGTCACGACTGGCCTCCGCAGCGCAAAAACAGCGTTCGGATCATTTACTTCTGAACACTGGCCAGTGGAGTACCCCTTTAAACTGTGTGATCCTGTTAGTAATTGTACAGTCAGATATAGAGTCTACATGAAGATTTCTGGTTTATATTTCAGTGGTCAATAAAGATGAACAATGGCAGCGCGGAGTCTCTTTCCCAATACAAAGTCAACCTGATAGATGTAGAACCGGTTCTGGGGAAGCTGTCGGACTCCAGCGAGGTCTACTGGATGTTACAAGGTGCAGTATATTTATATGTATGAATGTGATCCTATCCGATGTGAGCAGTCACACCTATCACCTGCCATATGTCTGCACCGACAGGATCATCTGGGATTTATCTATTTTATTACCATTTTATGCATTTAAAGCAGATTACGGTCTCTGTTGTAGATAAATGCTCGCATTGCTTATCTTATGCTGCTACAGATTAATAGCCTGAAATAACCTAGAGCTGCAATCACAATACTGATAGTTGTCAAAAACAATCCGCAGCCCTATTGTCAGGCACTCCTTACAGCTAAGCAGAGTGGTTTTTCCCTCTCCCCCAGGAGCTCGCTTTAACCCCTTAAGGACCAAGCGTTTTTCTGTTTTTGCACTTTCGTTTTTTCCTCCTTACCTTTTAAAAATCATAACACTTTCAATTTTGCACCTAAAAATCCATATGATGGCTTATTTTTGGCCATGCTGTTTAATTAACAATATATTTTTATAGTTCCGACATTTACGCACGCAGCGATACCACATATGTTTATTTTTATTATGTTTTATATATTTTTTATATGGAATTTGGGAAAAGGGGGGTGATTTACACTTTTAATAAGGAAGGGGTTAAAGGAGTAGTCCAGTAGTGAACAAGTGGTGAACAACTTATCCCCTATCCTAAGGATAGGGGATAAGTTGCAGATCGCGGGGGGTCCGACCGCTGGGGCCAACCCTAGAGGGGGGGTTCAATCCACTCCACTTGACCACCAGCCGCTGTCAGCTTTGACAACATCGATCTAAAGGGTTAATAGCCGCCCCCGGCGCATGTCAGCTATTAACGCCGGCCCCCAGCTACAAGAATCAGCTGGGGGCTGGCCGGTATGACGCAGGCTCGAGTCGGGAGCCCCCGTCATACATCGTTAATGGTACATGGACGAGCATAGACGTCCGTGGTCGTTAGTGGGTTAAATCCGGTGAATAATGGCTTCGGTCAACTGATCGGCAGTCATGCCATTGTCTGACATTTAACCCTTTGGATGCCATGATCAATGCTACATAGGACATTTAAAAGAGGAAAATTCAGTTGCCGGAGCTTCGGGGGCACTTATTTGATTTCCCGCAGCACGATCACGGGGGTCCGATTAAATATATATATGTATGCATTAAAGGAGAACTTTGGCGAAAAATAACTTATCCCCTATCCATAGGATAGCTGATCGCTGGGGGGGATCAGACCATTGGGCACCCCCCCCGAATTAGCAGAGGAGCGCCAATGTGCAAGATAGGGATATAGGAGAAGTTACTTTTTGCTGGAGTACTCCTTTAATGCATATGGATATATTTCACTTATCAGACGCCCGTGCTGCAGACGTTCTGATGAGATATTTTTCGCTGGAGATCTCCTTTATTAAAGGGGCGATCCCGGCATTAAATATCATATTCATTGCATAGATCATACAAAATTTGAACAGTGTTTTTCCATTTAAATCCTGTAAAGAGTTGTGACATTTACTTATGTAGTATGGCGCCACCTGGTGTTCAGAGTGTACAGTTCTGGGGAAGCTGTTGGACAAGCAGCATTCAGCTCATTAGATGGGACGTGCATATTGCTATACACCAGTGTTTCCCAACTAGGGTGCCTCCAGCTGTTGCAAAACTACAAGTCCCAGCATGCCCGGACAGCCACTGGCTGTCCGGGCATGCTGGGACTTGTAGTTTTGCAACAGCTTGAGGCACCCTGGTTGGGAAACACTGGTGTATAGCAATATGCACGTCCCATCTAATGAGCTAAATGCTGCTTGTCAGAGATGGATTTGACATAAGACTAGAAGTAAGAAGGGAGGATGGAGCTGCCAGTGGATGAAGGAGACTGATTCTGTCCTGAGCCACTCGCCAGTAACACCAAGGGCGAAAAATGGAAGCAAAAGATTGTGGAAATTGTATTCTTTACACAAGAGGTACTGCATTGTAGTGAAAAGGGAAAGGGCATTTAAAAGAGGGAAATTCAGTTGCCAGAGTATCGGGGTCACTCATCAGACCACCCGCAGCATGATCACGAGGGTCCAATAAGTGAAGATGGCTGGATTTCTTATCCTCCTCCGTGCTGCTCTCCAGGGATCTTCTTGTGTAGTCTCCCTTAGGCAGACAATACAGGTAGATTGCCGATATTACTGATCAGTGCTATGCAATTGCATCCCTTTGAACATTAACCCCTTAACGACAATGGACGTAAATGTATGTCCAGGTGACGTGGTACTTAACGCACCATGACGTACATTTACGCGCCACCATGATCGCGAGCACCGGAGCGGTACTCGCGTCATACGCGGCAGGTCCCGACTGCTATCAGCAGCCGGGGACCCGCCAGTAATGGCGGATATCCACAACCGCGCGAATGTCCGCCATTAACCCCTCAGATGCCGTGATCAATACAGTTCACGGCATCTGTGGCAGTGCGGTACTTTGAATGGATGATCGGATCGCCTGCAGCGCTGCCGCGGGGATCCGATCATCCAGCATGGCGGCCGGAGGTCCCCTCACCTGGCTCCGGCCATCTCCTGCTCTGGTCTGAGATCGAGCAGACCAGAGCAGAAGATCACCGATAATACTGATCGGTGCTATGTCCTATACATAGCACTGAACAGTATTAGCAATCAAAGGATTGCTTTGAATAGTCCTCTATGGGGACATGAAAAGTGTAAAAAATAAAATAAAATAAAAAGTTAAAAATGTAAAATAAAAAAAAATTTGAAAAATCCCCTCCCCTTCCCATTTTACCCCCCAAAAAAGCATAAAAAAATTAATACACATATTTGGTATCGCTGCGTGCGTAAAAGTCTGAGCTATTAAAATATATTGTTAATTATCCCGTACGGTGAACGGCGTAAACGTAACAAAATAAAAAAAAGTCCAAAATTGCTGTTTTTTGTCACATTTTATTCCCAAAAAAATTTATAAAAAAATGTATAAAAAGTAAAACCTAAGCAAAAGGGGTACTAATAAAAAAACGACAGATCATGGCGCAAAAAATGAGCCCTCATATCGCCCCATATACGGAAAAATTAGAAAGTTATAGGTGGTCAAAATAGGTCAATTTCAAACATACTAATTTTGTTTAAAATGGTTTGAGATTTTTTACAATTATAGAAAAGCATATAACATGGGTATCATTTTAATGTCATTTTTACCGGAAAGTGTACAGCGTGAAAACATAACCTTCCAAAATTTGCTAAATTGCAGTTTTCTTTAAAATTTCACCACATAAATAATATTTGTTTGGTTGCGCCGTACATTTTATGGTAAAATAAGTGATGTAATTACAAAGTACAATTGGTGACGCAAAAAACAAGCCCTTATATGGGTCTGTGGATGGAAATATAAGAGTTATGAATTTTAGAAGGCGAGGAGGAAAAAATGAAATTGCAAAAATAAAATGGGCCTGGTCCTTAAGGGGTTAATAGCAATCGAAAGGAAAAAAATATGTTAAATAAAAAATGTGAAATAAATAATAATAAAGTTTAAAAAAAAAAAAGAATAAACCCCTCCCCTAACAATTAAGAAAAAAAAATGTTTTTCAAATTTTTATAAATAAAATAAAAAATAAAAAAATTAATAATTTTGGTATCACTGCTTGTGGAAATATTCAAATAATTTAAATATAATGCATGTTGAATGGTGTAAACGTAAAAAAATACCTAATGCCAGAATTGCTGATTTTTGATCACTTCATATACCAGAATTTTTTTTATAGAAAAACCTATAGAAAACCGATAAAAGCTACAGATTATAGGTTAATAAATACAGCCCCTATACGGAAAAATTAAGTTATAGGTATTTTAACCATACTTTTTTTTTTTTCTTACTAAAAGTCATTTTTTAAGTAGTAAAATAAAACAAAACCAATATAAATTGTGTAAGGATGTAATCATGTGAACCTACAGAATAAACATAATGTCATTTTTACCGTAAGTGCACTGTGCACTGGTTTTGTTGTAAAATGAGTGACATCATTACAAAGTACAATTGGTCCCACATAAAACGAGCCTCATATGGGTCTATTGGTGGAACATTTAAAGACTTATGGCTATTATTTTTTTGCCTTTTAATTTTAATAGCCATAAGTCTATATGTGCAGTAGCATTAATCCAATTTAGATTGATTTCCTCCACGTTGTCATTGACAGATCCCGTATACGAACAACTGTTAAGTGAAAGTCGCAGAATGATCACCAATGAGAGGATTGGCGCTTACAATGACGTGGCGGCTGCAATACTAAATGGCACCAATAGGAGATCGAGATCAAAAATAAAAATATTCAGCGTTTCCAGACTCATCTCGGAGGAAACGATAGAACAGTCCCCCGATGGTCTTCACATCCCAGAGACCAGCAGAGATATAGTGAGTACTGGAAAGCCAAGGCCACAGGACAGTGAGGGACCTGGGGAGAACTGTGTGATAGTGGACACCCCTGGGAACCTCTGCAGGACTGTGCGCTCCTTTGGGCTCTCCGAAGGTATATGTATGCCTTGGGACCCTCCACAGGACAATGGGCTCCTTGAGACTCTTCACAGGAAATTGGGCTCCTTGGGGCTCTCCTTGAGATAGTGGGCTCCTTGGGGCCTTCCGCATGACAGTGGGCTCCTTGGGACCCTTCACAAGATAGTGGGCATCTTGGGACCCTTAGTGTAAAAGTGGTCTCCTTGGAACTCTCCACAGGACAGTGGTCTCCTTGGGACCCTCTGCAGGACAGTGGGCTCCTCGGGACCCTCCACAGGAAAGTGGGCACCTTGGAACCCTCAGTGTAAAAGTGGGCTCCTTGGGACCCTCCGCAGGACAGTGGGTTCCTTGGGACCTTCCGCAGGACAGTGGGCTCCTTGGGACCCTCCACAGGACAGTGGGCTCCTTGGGACCCTCAGTGTGAAAATGGGCTTCTTGGCATCCTCTGCAGGACAGTGGGTACCCTGGGACCCCCGCAACACAGTGGGCTTCTTGGGACCCTGTGCAGGACAGTGGGCACCTTGGCGCTCTCCAAAGGACAGTGGGCTCCTTGGGACCCTCGGTGTGAAAATGGGCTTCTTAGCATCCTCTGCAGGACAGTGGGTACCCTGGGACCCCCACGACACAGTGGGCTTCTTGGGACCCTGTGCAGGACAGTGGGCACCTTGGCGCTCTCCAAAGGACAGTGCATGCTTTGGGACCCTCCGTGGGACAGTGGGCATACCCAGGTGCCATCTTTGGGGCAATAAACCTCATTTCTCCCAAGATATATTGACCGTGTGTATCTCCTTTCTCTCTCACAGAGTGCCATGATCCTCATGAATTCCTACTGCAACAAAATCATGAAGCCCATCGATGGCTCCTGCTGCCAGCCCACCCCTCCGCTCACCATCATTCAGAAGATAGCCGCAGTTTTCTTTGTTTTGTCCATTGGGGCCTATGTAGTGATCAGCATAACCCAGCGGAACAAACATCGGAGGAACAAGATGTGTACAGACATAGAGAGCGGTGAGGAGAAGAAGCCAGCCACCGTCACCCCAGCAGCCTCCACCATGGAGGTCGCCTTATTCTCCCTTTCCAAGCTCGGGCTCATCATGGCCTACTTCTACTTCTGTGACCGGGCAAATCTGTATATGAAGGAAAACAAGTTTTATACCCACTCCTCATTCTTCATACCAATCATCTATATCCTCGTGCTGGGCGTATTCTACAATGAGAACACTAAAGAGGTAACATCACCTTCTGTATACACAGATAATATACAGCCGAATAGTGAGTACAGCTCTGGAGTATAATACAGGATATAACTCAGGATCAGTACAGGATAAGTAATATAATGTATGTACTCAGTGACCTCACCAGCAGAATAGTGAGTACAGCTCTGGAGCATAATACAGGATATAACTCAGGATCAGTACAGGATAAGTAATGTAATGTATGTACACAGTGACCTCACCAGCAGAATAGTGAGTACAGCTCTGTAGTATAATACAGGATACAACTCAGGATCAGTACAGGATAAGTAATGTAATGTATATACACAGTGACCTCACCAGCAGAATAGTGAGTACAGCTCTGCAGTATAATACAGGATATAACTCAGGATCAGTACCTGGTGTTGTGTTCTGTTTCTCCGTCTATTTGTGTCTGTAGTATTTACCACGTAATGTGTATGTGCTGTACAGGTTGTGCAGGAATGTACCTTGTGTCACTATTGGGTTACACCCGTACTCTGCAGTCGTCATCATAGCCTAGAGATAGCTCTTTATTGATCTGGTAAGAGTTAATATATATGTGAAGTACAGTCATGTAAAAGCAGAAATCTCTGCAGTTACTGTACTTTGTGCTGCACATTGTACGTCAGCCATTTATAGCTTTATAACTTTGTACTCGCTGCAGCTTATACGCAGATTCGTTATTCTTATTTTTGATATTAGATCTATGATCATTTATAGATAAACCACCTACAGATCTATGGGAAATGCACAGATATTGCCGCAGTCATCACTATGTATGTAAAACATATTAAAGGGGGACTCCACTGGAAAACATTTTTATTTTTTTTTAATCTCTCAACTGGTGCCAGAAAGATAAACAGATGTGTAAATTACTTCTATTAAAAAAATCTTAATCCTTTTCTACCTGAACACAGTGCTCTCTGCTGACACCTCTGTCCATTTTAGGAACTGTCCCGAGAAGAAGCAAATCCCCATAGAAAATCTCTCCTGCTCTGGACAGTTCCCACAATGGACAGAGCTGTCAGCAGAGAGCACAGTGGTCAGGCAGAAAAGAAGAAATTCAAAAAGAAAACTTCCTGTGGATCAGAACAGCAGCTGATAAGTACTGGAAGGATTAAGATTTTTTAATAGAAGTCATTTAAAAATCTGTTTAACTTTCTGCCACCAGTTGATTAAAAAATAAAATAATAAAAAAAAAAAATGTTTTCCAGTGGAGTACCCCTTTAACCAATCGTAGGCTGAGTTTGCGTCTCTTTTTTAATTTTTTTCCCCTAAGACAGTGTTCTCAAAGTGTGGCCCTCCAGATGTTGCAAAACTTCAACTCCAAGCATGCCCGGACAGCCGTTGGCTGTCCGGGCATGCTGGGAGTTGAAGTTTTGCAACATCTGGAGGGCCACACTTTGAGACCATTGATCTAAGTATTTGGGCCGCAAATAAAGCCCTATCTATCAGACTGAATTGTGGGAGTTGTAGTTTTTGCAATAGCAGGAATAGCTCAGAGCAGTTGTTTGGTTCTGACTCACGCATCACATATAGGAGCAGTATAGAGGTTTTATATTGTACTTTATACAATCTTATTAAAGGGGTTATCCACAAAAATTTTTTTTTTTTTTATATATATCAACTGGCTCCAGAAAGTTATACAGATTTGTAAATTACTTTTATTAAGAAATCTCAACTTCAGCAGCTCGTAAGTACTGAAAGGATTGAGTTGTTCTTTTCTGTCTAGGTGCTCTCTGATGACACGTGTCCAGAGTAGAAGAAAATCCCCGTAGCAAACCTATTCTTCTCTGTGCAGTTCCCGAGACAAGCAGAGATGTCGGCAGAGAGCACTGTTGTCAGACAGAAAAGAACAACTCAACTTCAGCAGCTGATAATTATTGGAAGGATTTAGATTTTTTAATAGAAGTAATTTACAAATCTGTTTAGCTTTCTTGAGCCAGTTGAGAGATATATATATATATATATATATATATATATAATTTATTTTCTTTTTGAAACACAGAGCTCTCTGCTGACATTATTAGCACAGTGCTCTCTGCTGACATCTCTGTCCATTTTAAGAACTGTCTAGAACAGCATTTGTTTGCTATGGGGATTTCCTTTTACTCTGGACAGTTCCTAAAATGGACAGAGATGTCAGCAGAGAGCACTGTGCTCATGATGTCGTCAGACAGCTCTGTGTTTCAAACGGAAAAGAATTTCCACTGTAGTATTCAGCAGCTAATAAGTACTGGAAGGATTAAGATTTTTTAATAGAAGTAATTTACAAATATCTTTCTGGCAACAGTTGATTTAAAAAAAATAAAAAAAGTTTTCCACCGGACTACCCCTTTAAGGCCCCTTTCACAGGTATCATCGTGTAAAAAAAACCTCCGTTATTACTCCCGGCAAAAAGTCCTGAAAACGGCCGTCAAAAAATCCCATTCATGTCGACATGTCCATTTTTACTAAGGTCAGTTATTTTTGCCGGCACAAAAGACAGTGCATGCACTAATTTTTGGACCGGCAAAATAAATGGTGAAAAACCGGACGTTAAAGGGGTATTCCAGGAAAAAAAAAATATTTTTTTATTTATATCAACTGGCTCCAGAAAGTTAAACAGATTTGTAAATTACTTCAGTTAAAAAATCTTAATCCTTCCAATAATTGTCAGCTGCTGAAGTTGAGTTGTTGTTTTCTGTCTGACAACAGTGCTCTCTGCTGACATCTCTGCTTGTCTCGGGAACTGCACAGAGTAGAAGAGGTTTTGCTTATGGGGATCTGCTTCTTCTCTGGACAGTTCCCGAGACAGGTGTCATCAGAGAGCACTTAGACAGGAAAGAACAACTCAACTTCAGCAGCTCATAACTACTGAAAGGATTAAGATTTTTTTAATAGAAGTAATTTACAAATCTGTTTAACTTTCCGGAACCAGTTGAGATATAGAGATATAGAGATATAGAGATATAGATATATATAAAAATTTTTTTTTTTTTTTTTCCTGGATAACCCCTTTTAAAATTTAACATTGAAGTCTATGGGAACCGGATGTTCAAAAAAAAACATCAGTTATTGTCAGGTTCTTTAACGTACGTTTTTTGTACTGAGCATGCTCAGTACAGCTTTACAAAAAAGTGTTAAAGACCTGATTAAAAAAAAAAAAAAAAAACGGATGTAAGAAAAAGAAAAAACCCATTAAAAATAACAGATGATTGTCATCAGTTATCATCCGTTATTATCAGTTATTGCATCCGTTTTTTTTTTCCATCAGTTATTGTAAAATATCGGCAGTAAAAAGAAGGATGATACCTGTAGTGTGAAAGGGGCCTAATTTTTTCCCTTATGATTGACTTTAGCCTAAATTGTTGAATCGGGATCAGACTGATGAATGGAAAGGATGGATGCAGCTGGTCATACTGATCTATCATATCTCTGGAGCCAGTTCTGTAAGTATTAACATGGTGGCGATGTGGGGGGGGGGGGGGGTCATTACAGTCACTTACTGACTTCATTCATGTTGTCATGTCTGTAAATAATAATTTTTTTTTTCAAGATAAAAATCCTTTATTCATACAATCATATTATATAATCACATTACATATATTCATTGCAACACAATGCACATTATATTCCCCTCCCACCCCCAAGCCCAAAAATAAAACAAAAAAATTCTCCACACCTCTACTTCAATACCATATTGATTGCTTTCTATAATCTCTTTTTACCATTTCTACCCATTCCCTCTTACTAGGGGGAGCAGATTAATCCATTTTTTTTAATAATCATAAATCTAGAATAGAATAACATTCTATGTAGTTGTTTCCTCTTTTCTCTGCTTGATTCTATCTCCGTTTCATCCCCCATTATTCCTACTAACAGGGAGGGGTCTGTAAATAATTATTTAGTGAATAATACACTGCACTGCTGCAGGACCTCCTAATACACACCTTTAATTGCGGCAGAATATAATACAGTAATAAACTAAAGAGACAGGGATTGCACTCACCATCCAAACAGTATTTAATGATAGGTGTCAGGCATTACAAGCTGGTACAGAAGTGGAGGCGGGGCACGTAACCAGGACAGCCTGTTTCACGCTACTATGGCGCTTCTTCCAGCCGGTATACTGTCTCACGCTACTATGGTGCTTCTTCCAGCCGATATACAGTCTGTTTCACGCTACTATGGCGCTTCTTCCAGCCGGTATACTGTCTGTTTCACATTACTATGGCGCTTCTTCCAGTCGGTATACTGTCTGTTTCACGCTACTATGTCGCTTCTTCCAGCCGGTATACTATCTGTTTCACGCTACTATGGCGCTTCTTCCAGCCGGTATACCGGCTGGAAGAAGCACCATAGTAGCGTGAAACAGACTGTCCCGGTTACGTCCCCCGCCTCCACTTCTGTACCAGCTTGTAATGCCCGACACCTATCAATAAATACCGTTTGGATGGTGAGTGCAATCCCTGTCTCTTTTGTTTACTACTGTCTATGCATGCTATTGGATAGTTGCACCATCGCACCTTACGTCGTGATTCAGGAATTCCCAAGCTACCCACATAGTTTACTTATTCCCGTTTGCCTTAGTCTTGTAGTGCCGGACCACTTTTTCTCTCTCCCAGTGCAGCAGAATATAATACACCAGCTACTGCAGAATCTTATGAGACACACCTCAGCTGAAGCAGAGCCTTTATAATACACACCTCAGCTGAAGCAGAGCCTTTATTATAAAACACCTCAGCTGAAGCAGAGCCTTTATTATAAAACACCTCAGCTGAAGCAGAGCCTTTATAATACACACCTCAGCTGAAGCAGAGCCTTTATAATACACACCTCAGCTGAAGCAGAGCCTTTATAATACACACCTCAGCTGCTGCAGAGCATTTATAATACACACCTCAGCTGAAGCAGAGCCTTTATAATACACACCTCAGCTGAAGCAGAGCCTTTATAATACACACCTCAGCTGAAGCAGAGCCTTTATAATACACACCACAGCTGAAGCAGAGCCTTTATAATACACACCTCAGCTGAAGCAGAGCCTTTATAATACACACCTCAGCTGAAGCAGAGCCTTTATTATAAAACACCTCAGCTGAAGCAGAGCCTTTATAATACACACCTCAGCTGAAGCAGAGCCTTTATAATACACACCTCAGCTGAAGCAGAGCCTTTATAATACACACCTCAGCTGAAGCAGAGCCTTTATAATACACACCTCAGCTGAAGCAGAGCCTTTATAATACACACCTCAGCTGAAGCAGAGCCTTTATAATACACACCTCAGCTGAAGCAGAGCCTTTATAATACACACCTCAGCTGCTGCAGAGCCTTTATAATACACACCTCAGCTGAAGCAGAGCCTTTATAATACACACCTCATCTGCTGCAGAATCTCATAATACGCTCCTCAGCTGCTTCAGAAAATCATAATGTACACCTCAGCTTTGAATCCTCCATAATACACACTTCAGCTGGTGCAGAACATCCTAATATACACCTCTTCTGTGAATCCTCATAGTACACACCTCACCTGCTGCAGAACCTTGTGATACACACCTAAGCTGCTGCAAACCTCATAATCCACACCTCAGCTGCTGCAGAACCTCATAATCCACACCTCAGATGCTGCAAAACATCATAATCCACACCTCAGCTGCTGCAGAACATCATAATCCACACCTCAGCTGCTGCAGAACATCATAATCCACACCTCAGCTGCTGCAAAACAACCTAATACGCACCTTAGCTAGTGCAGAACATTATAATTTCCATTTCAGCTGCTGCAGAACATCATACTCCACACCTCAGATGCTGCCGAAATTTATAAGCCACACTGTAGCTGCTGCAGAACAACCGAATATACACCTTTATATACTGCAGAACATCATAATATTCACTAAAAATGCTGCAGAACATCATAATCCACACCTTAGCTATTGCAGAGCCTCATATCACACATTCCAGTTGATGCAGAACCTCACAGCATAAACCTTATCTGCTTCAGAACCTCATAATTCTCACCTCTGCTTTGTGCCTATAGATATTTTACCTGGTTGTAGATTTCGGATAAATAAGCCGCTCATGTTTAGGACACCTGGGCCTTATTTACAGTCCTCTTCATCTGTATATGGAGCCACGTTACCTCCAATGACTCTTCCCTCTCTCCCCTCCCCCTTAGTTTCTTCCCGTGTACATGCACGTTCGGGTTCTGGTGGCCGCCTACTTATTCCAGACGGGATACGGACACTTTTCCTTCTTCTGGCTGAAGGGGGATTTTGGAATCTACCGCATTTCCCAGGTAGGAACATTTCGGCAGATTTGCACATGTTATGTGACCCGATGAACCATGTTCAGGTAGAGATTCTCTCTTAGTCCACTAGAGGGCGTGTGTAGTAACATTTTATTTTTCTGGATTATGATCAAATTTTTACAAGGAACATTAATAAAAAAATTATTAATAGATTAATAGATAAAAAAAATGAATTACTAAAAATGTGTATGTGTGTGTATGTATATATATATATATATATATATATATATATATATACACGCACACATTTTTATTAACTTATTTGTATATATATTTGTGTGTAATATATATACGGTATTTATTACACACACACTTATTAATTCATTTTTATTGTATTATTAATATATTAATTTTATTTTTATGCATGTACACACACACATTTTTATTTATTTAATTTTATATATACATATATATCATATATTTATTTGTGTGTGCATTATAGATATATATAAATTTATATATATTAAATTAATACATTGTGTGTATGTACATGCATAACATTTTTTAATAATTAATATATTGTGTGTGTGTGTGTATGTATGTATGTATGTATATATATATATATATATATATATATATATATATATATATATATATATATATTTAAAAAAATGTATTAATACATACCGTATTTATCGGGGTATACCACGCACCGGCCTATAACACGCACCCTCATTTTACCACGGATATTTGGGTAAAAAAAGTTTTTTACCAAAATATCCATGAAAAAATTAGGGTGCGTGTGTGCGCGTGTATACCCCGATATACCCCCAGGAAAGGCAGGGGGAGAGAGGCCGTCGCTGCCCGCTTCTCTCCCCCTGCCTTTCCTGGGGTCTAGAGCGCTGCTGTCGGCCCTTTTCACCCCCTGGTTATCGGCGCCGCTGCCCGTTCTGTCCCCCTGACTATCGGTGCCGGCACCGATAGCCAGGGAGAGAGAAGCGGCGCCGACAGCCAGGGGGAGAGAAGGGGCAGCGGCACCCATTGCCGGCGCCGCTGCCCCGTTGCCTCCCCCCATCCCCGGTGGCATAATTACCTGAGTCCGGTCCGCGCTGCTCCGCTGCTCCAGGCCTCCGTCGTGCGTCCCCGGCGTCATTGCTATGCACGGCGCGGCGCATGACGTCAGAGCGCCGCGCCGTTCAGCGCATAGCAATGACGCCGGGGACGCACGACGGAGGCCTGGAGCAGCGGAGCAGCGCGGACCGGACTCAGGTAATTATGCCACCGGGGATGGGGGGAGGCAACGGGGCAGCGGCGCCGGCAATGGGTGCCGCTGCCCCTTCTCTCCCCCTGGCTGTCGGCGCCGCTTCTCTCTCCCTGGCTATCGGCGCCGGCACCGATAGTCAGGGGGACAGAACGGGCAGCGGCGCCGATAACCAGGGGGTGAAAAGGGCCGACAGCAGCGCTCTAGACCCCAGGAAAGGCAGGGGGAGAGAAGCGGGCAGCGACGGCCTCTCTCCCCCTGCCTTTCCTGGGGGTGTATCGGCATATAACACGCACACAGACTTTAGGCTAAAAATTTTAGCCTAAAAAGTGTGTGTTATACGCCGATAAATACGGTATTATATGTGTATTAAAAAAATGAGATATATATATATATTATGCACACACAAATAAAATATATATACAAATAAAATAAATAAAAAGTGTGTGTGTGTATAAAGATAGATAGATGTATATGTATATATATACACACACACACGTGTGTATGTACATGCATAAAAAATAAATATAATTAATATATTGTCAGTGTGTGTGTGTGTGTGTGTATATATATATAAAATTTCCAATTACGGTGCCACTTCTGTTGACTGTTTTGGGCTTAAAATTGAAGGTTTGATCTAATATTTTCTTCTTGAAGTGAAGAAATATATAACTATAATATATAGCAATGTTTCCTAACCAGGGTGCCTCGAGCTGTTGCAAAACTACAACTCCCAGCATGCCTGGACAGCTGTTTGGGAAAGATTGAGACAGATTGGTTGGGAAACACGGAGTTAAAAGGTCCTCACATGCTTTGACGCTGGTCAGGATTCCATTTCCATGAGGGATAACAGGAATTGGCATCACACAGATCTGAACAAGAAGCTTCAGCATCTGTGGTTGCCCTCGGCGGTCCGGGCATGCTGGGAGTTGCAGTTTTGACAGCTGGAGACACACTGGTTGGGAAGCTCTGCTATATAGTATAGTATAAGTTACATATACATTTTTCTCCTGATCCATCAAATGTTGGCTTTCAGTAACCGCAGACATTCCTCCTCCTAGGTCTTGTTCCGCCTTAATTTCCTGGTGGTGGTCCTGTGTATCGTGATGGATCGGCCGTACCAGTTCTACTACTTTGTCCCGTTGGTGACCTTCTGGTTCATGGTGATTTACGGATCGATGGCATTATGGCCGCAGATTACCCAGAAGAAAGCGAATGGTAAAAAAATGACCTCAGATTAATAGACTTTTTATATGTTTTCTTCAATGGCTTTTGCCAGTTCTGTAAATGATTGTACAGTGGTCCCTCAAGTTACCATATATACTGATCCCAGGACGACCATTGTATGTTGAAACCATTGTATGTTGAGCTCATAACTCTATGGAAACCTGGTAATTGGTTCTGATGCCTCCAAAATGTCATCCAAAAATAGGAAAAATTGATGATTAAAGAAAAATAAGTAGATAACTAATAAAGCAAATCCTTACATATAAAAGTAATAAAGATCTGCTGGAGCTGTAATCACTGTCTATGTAGAGGACAGGAGCTTATTCAGGGTGCTGTACAGAACACACAATGTCCTAAAAAGAAACATGGAGCCGCCCTCACCTGGTGTCCAAAGGAGCAGCTAACCCTGGTACAGGTAAAGAGTACAGAACATGTAATACCTCCCTGTACTGTAGGGGGCGCTACCAGACACCAGTCAGTGCATACACTTCAGTAATACAGGGGTTTTACCAGTGAATGCCCATTCTGATTGGTCAGTTCTTCCTACCATTGACATGTTTCACAGATCTGGACTGTCCGTAGCATTGGATGATGAATATGGATTCAAGTTACAATGGTCCAGAAAAGACTGAAAATATTGTAACCTGAGGCCTTATATCTTAAATGGGCACTCACATTAAAACTAATTTTTGCTATTGCACTCCTTATGGTAAATAAAAAATATTTCTAATATACTTTGTTTTAAAAAAATGACGTTTTCTACGTTTTATTTGTGCTTAAAAAAAGCTCAAGAGCACATTTTCCCCATCTTATACACAGACTTAGGACCGAAGTCCAAACACAGGAAGTGCAGCCTGGGGAGGGGGGGGGGTGTCCAACCAACAGCATATGGCAGTTAAGTGTGAGAGGAGCTATGATTGGATGAGGCTGGACACACCCCTCAGCACTCCAGGCTGCACTTCCTGTGTTTGGACTTTGGTCCACAGTCTGTGTATGAGTTGGGGGAAAATGTGCTCTTGAGCTTTTTTAAGCACAAATAAAACATAGAAAACTTCAATTTTTTAAAAACAAAGTATATTATAAATATTTTTTATTTACCATAAGGAGTGCAATAGCAAAAATTTGTGTTAATGAGAGTTACCCTTTAAGTGTGACCCTACCCTTAAACCTTCTATACACTCGTCTTGCATTACATGGACAGCCATTTATCTGAATGGCCAGCAATCAAGCCCCTTCCTCCCTTCCCGGGCAAAGTCAGCCATTTCCTGGGAACGGAACCCGGGGTAATAAGCTGATCACCACTTCAGCCCCCTCCCTGGTGGAGACCCAGTATAACACACTTCTATTAATATTAAGACTTCTCTCTTGCAGCGAATAACTTGTGGTACTTCGGCCTGATGTTGAAGCTTGGTATCCTGCTGCTGTGTATCTACGTCTTGTCGCTTTCTCAGGTAGGATTTCCTAGAGAGTCTTTTTCCTTTGATAAATATAAGAGATTTTCCAATGGGAAACTCTAAAAGGAGTACTCTGCCGAAAAACATCTTATCCCCTATGTAAAGGATAAGGGATAAGATGTCTGATCGCAGGGGTCCCGCCGCTGGGGACCCCCGCAATCTAGCATGCAACACCCACCTTTGAGCACTGCAGGAAGTGCTGGAGGCTCCAAGTCTTATGCCTCCCGACCACTGGGACGGAGTATGGTGACGTCACGACTCTGCCCCTGTGTGACATCATGCCCCGCCCCCACAATGCAAGTCTATGGGAGGGGGCGTGACAGCCGTCACGCCCCCTCCCATAGACTTGCATTGAGGGGGGGACCCCCGCCATCAGACATCTTATCACCTATCCTTTTGAATAGGGGATAAGATGTCTTGGTGCCGGAGTACCCCTTTAATCACTGATTCTATATGAGATGAGCATTTCAGGTCTTGGTGCATCATTTTAAATGCTCTAAGCCATTCTACATGAGTAAATGTTTTATTCCTATCCCTTTCCCAGCTGGTGAGAAGGTGAGATCTGGTGAAATGGGTTGGATGAAGGAGAGAGTTTTATATAGAGGATTCAGGCCTTTCAAATTACAGGATATATATAGTTGGCTAGGACATCCATCTTTAGCCCCAATGGTTGTAGTTGCTGCAGTAGATGGCGGACCTGGAGAAAATTTATAGAAGTCTGTACCTGGGATAGAAAATTGGATATGTAACGATTGGAACGGTTGCAGTACCCTGTAGGAGAACAAGTCTCCGACCTTAGAAATGCCCTCTTGGGCCCATGCTGATAATTTTGTGTGTGGAAGTAAAGCCCGTATAAGGGAGAAAGGCACAGATTCAAGGGAGGGAGGGTTGTCTGCATTTGCTAACTTATAGAAAGTGGACCAAGCTGTTAGGGACTCCAGCACTGTCGGGCTTAGACCTCTGGGGAGGGGGAGTTGCCAGAATGGTTGATGCAATAAATCAGTCAGTGAGTATGGAAAGACTCGTGAGAGTTCTAAGTGTACCCAACGTGCTACGGGGACTGATTTTAACGGGCTG
Source organism: Hyla sarda (assembly GCF_029499605.1). Taxonomy (NCBI): domain Eukaryota; kingdom Metazoa; phylum Chordata; class Amphibia; order Anura; family Hylidae; genus Hyla; species Hyla sarda. The sequence goes on from NC_079193.1 coordinate 22,416,246, forward strand.
CTGCGTGCAAGATCACGGGGGTCCCCAGCGGTGGGACCCCCTCGATCAGGCATCTTATCGCCTATCCTTTGGATAGGGGATAAGATGTCTAAGCGCCGGAGTACCACTTTAAGATGGTAATATGGTAATGACGGGATATCTGATCCATAACTGCTACTAGTGATTGTTTGGGATTGGTGAGGGGGGAAAAAAAACATTGTGACCTCCCACCACCACCACCCCAGATATTCTAGGATCATTTCTGATTGCTTGAGCCAATGGCTTCATAGCCAAAAATGTCCATAAAAATGAGGGGGGCAGGGGGCACCCCTGTCTGGTGCCGTTAGTGAGCATGAATACATCAGAGAGGGACCCGTTTACAAATGTTCTGGCAGAGAGGTTGCTATATAATGCTTTGAAAACCAATCTGTCGGAGTACCGAGAAGGCGACCGACCAACGGAGTTTATCGAACGCCTTCTCTGCTTCAGTGCTAAGGCCAGCATAGGGATTTTATGGGCATGAACATGATGAAACACCCCCAACATGCGTCTAGTGTTATAATAGGTCTGACTCATGTTGGGGGTGACAGGTGGGGACAAAGCCTGTCTGATCTGAGGGAAGGGAGAATTGATTGGCTAATAGTTTTGCATAAATCTTTATATCCTGGTTTAAAAGGGAAATGGGCCTAAAGTTGTGTGGTCTATCGGGGGGCTTTCCAGGTTGGGGGACGGTAATTTATGAGGGCTTGCATATTTTCTTTAGGGAGGGAGCCGGAGGTGATAGCAGAGTGACAAAAGTCCCGCAGGTAGGGGGAGAGGATTTGTGCGAAGGTTTTACAATAATGATTGGCAAAGCCATCGGGGCCGGCGGCCTTATCTCGGGGTAGTGATTTAATTACCGCCTCAACATCCTCTTGGGTGACAGGGACATTCAGTGTGTGGAGTTGGGAACTCTCCAGTATCGGCAGGTCAAGAGACTGTAGATATTTTTGGGTCATTTCCTCTAGCCCGACCGGTGTTGGAGTGGTCTCCTGTAGGTTATATAAGTTGGCATAGTATGCCTGGAATCCATTAGCTATATCGTTAGGGGCGTAAGCTTTATTGTGAGAGGACGGATGAATTAGGTGGGGTATTCTACTTTTAGTGTGGGGTACTCTGCTGCTCAGCGTTTGAAACAAACTGTTCCGAACGCTGGAGCCGGCACTTGGAGCTCGTGACATCATACCCACGTCCCCTCATGACTTCACGCCCCGCCCCCTCAATGCAAGTCTATGCAAGTGGCGGCTGTCACGCCCCCTCCCATAGACTTGCATTGAGGGGGCGGAGCTATGATGTCACAAGCTGCTGGCTCCAGAGTTAGATAAAAAAGAAATTCCAAAAGAAAAGAATTTCCTCTGTAGCATACAGCAGCTGATAAGTACTGGAAGGGTAAAGATTTTTTAATAGAAGTAATTAACAAAGCTGTTTTAACTTTCTGGCACCAGTTGATTTAAAAACATATTTTTTTTTCCACCGGAGTGCCCCTTTTAGTGTCGATTCGCAGGGGGAGCCCCCGGGATCTTGTGAACGGGACCCCGGCTCTCTGAACAGAGCACATGTTTGGGTCGGCTTATATTCCATTCATTCTGTAGATTAGCACTGAAGAGACCCAAGTGCTGTACTTGGGTATCTCCATCGCTGCCATAGCAATGAATGGAGCGCGTGTCGTCTGCAGCACGCGCTCCTCTCAGAGAGCCGGGATACCGTTGGTGTAGACTTAATGTGAAAAGGGCGTGACGGATAGAAAGCGGTTATGAAAAATAGCGGCTTTCTTAAAGAAATAGCACCACTCTTGTCCTCAGGTTATGTGCGGTATTGCAGTTCAGTTCCATTGAAGTAAATGGAACAGGGTAGTAATTACAAACACAACCTGAGGACAGGGATGGCGCTGTTTTTGTTAAAACGGTACATGTTTTTATTATACGGTACATTAGAAGAATATATAGTGCTCTGTGGTTTCAGTGTTTCTCTCAGTACAGATGAATAAACACGTAAATCTACTACATCAGGGTAACGTGCCGTTCTCTCCATCCAGGGTTCCTTCGAGAAGATCTTTTCTGTATGGCCGATATCCAAGCTGTTCGAGCTAAATGGAGAAGTCTATGAATGGTGGTTTAGGTGGCGTTTAGACCGATATGTAAGTACTTTTCTTCCGATCTTCTTCTCTTAGGGATAGACTTTGGACACTGTTTCCCAGTAGATCCCGTAAACCTTGGGTAGAGACCTACCTACATCTTTGATGTTTGCTTAATCTAGTAGGTCATATAGACAGGGTTAAAAGCTCCACTCTTGAAAGGGTTATCCAGAATATGGACAGCCTAGCCTTGCGATAGACCAGGGTTTCCCATACAGGATGCCTCCAGCTGTTGCATAACAACAACTCCCAGCATGCCCGGACAGCCGTTGGCTGTCCGGGCATGCTGGGAGTTGTTGTTTTGCAACAGCTGAAGGCACCCTGGAATAGACAATGCAGATTAAATGAGCAAAGAGTCGATTTTCAGCGCCCCCTGCTGGTCAGCTACTGCTTTTTCAGTGTTAAAAGGGGTACACCACCCCTAGACATCTTATCCCCTATCCAAAGCATAGGGGATAAGATGTCTGATCATGAGGGTCCCAGCTCTCCCTGCAGCAACCGGTGTTCGTTTTGAACATCTACTGTGGTGTCGGAGGCTTGTGACGTCACGGCAACACAGACTCAATGCAAGTTTGTGGGAGGGGCGTGACGTCACGAGGGGGGGGGGGATGTCCATGGCGTCACGTCGCATCGCTAGTCATCTGGCATGGAGCGAAGTTCGCTCCATGCACCCGATGTCTGGGGTGGATAGGGGATAAGATGTCTAGGTGCGGAGTACCCCTTTAACACCAGCTGCAGGCCTGTTCATAACAGCAAATGCATTACCATCAGAAATGGCGGTGCAGGGTGCCGCAGAGCATTCCCACATGCAGGTGAATATGACAATACTACAGAGCGTTGTATCACTGTAAGGCGGCATTCACACTGCGGTTGGAGCGTATGACTGCCGGATCCGGCTGGTGGAGGGGAAAACTGTGCGCTCCCGTACCCCAGCCGGACTGGCGCCAAACTCAATTGACTTGAACCTCTTAACAACCATGGACGTAAATGTACGTCCGGGTTTGGCGGTACTTCCCGCACCAGGACGTACATTTACGTCCTGTGTATTACCGCGAGCATCGGAACGGTGCTCGCGTCATACACGGCAGGTTCCGGCTGCTAGCAGCAGCCGGGGACCCGCCCGTAATGGCCGACATCCGCGGATCGTGCGGACTTCCGCCATTAACCCCTCAGATGCCATGATCAGTACAGATCACGGCATCTGCGGCAGTGCGTTACTTTGAATGGATGATCGGATCGCCCGCAGCGCTGCCGCGACGATCCGATCGTCCAGCATGGCGGCCGGAGGTCCCCTCACCTGGCAACTGCCGTGTCCCGGGGTCTTCTGCTCTGGTCTGAGATGACCGATAATACTGATCGGTGCTATGTCCTATACATAGCACTAAACCGTATTAGCAATCAAATGGTTGCTATAGATAGTCCCCTATGGGGTCATAAAAAGTGTAATAAAAAAATTAAAATAAAAAAGTTGAAAAATGTAAAAAAAAGGGAAAAATACCCTCCCCCAATAAAAATTAAAATTGTCAATTTTTCCCATTTTACCCCCAAAAAGCGTAAACATTTTTTTTTTATAAACATATTTGGTATTGTAGCATGCGTAAATGTCCAAACTATCAAAATATAATGTTAATGATCCTGTACTGTAAATGGCATAAACGTAAAAAATAAAAAAAAATCCAAAAATGCAGTTTTTTTGTCACATTTTAGTCAAATTTTTTTATAAAAAATGATCTAAAAGTTTTATATACGCAATGTGATATTAATAAAAAGTACAGATGACGGTGCAAAAAATGAGCCCTCATACCGCCCTATATACGGAAAAATGAAAAAGTTTATAGGTGGTCAAAATAGGGCGATTTTAGATTACTGATTTTGTACAAAAAGTTTTAAATTTTTTTTAAGTGGTACAAAAATATAAAAGTATGGGTATCATTTTCATCGTATTGACCCACAGAATAAAGAACACATGTCATTTTTACCCTAAAGTGTATAGTGTGAAAACAAAACCCTCCAAAATGTGCAAAATTGTGGTTTTCATTTAAATTTCCTCCCTAAAAAAATATTTTTTTGGGTTCGCCGTACATTTTATGGTAAAATGAGAGGTTTCATTACAAAGTACAATTGGTCACGCAAAAAACAAGCCCTTATATGGGTCTGTGGATGGAAATATAAAGGAGTGATGGATTTTAGAAGGCGAGGCGAAAACGCTAAAATAAAATTGGCCTGGTCCTTAAGGTTAAAATGGGATTTGTCCTTAAGAGGTTAATGAGCTGACCAGAGTCAGTGACTCCGGTCGGCTCATTATTGTACCGTATGCGGTTTTGTGGCCGGACCTAAAACTGCAGTGAACTACGGTTTTAGGTCCGGTCACAAAACCAGATATGGGGCAAAAATAGGCCAACTGGAGTCACTGTTTGACTCTGGTCGACTCATTAAAGTCATTGGAGTTTGGCACCGGTCCAGCTGGGGTACGGGAGCGCACGGTTTTCCCCTCCCCCAGCCGGATCCAGCAGCTGTACGCTCCAACCGCAGTGTGAATGCAGCCTTAGGCTGGTTTCACACCACGTTACTGCAATACAGTTCTCGTTTCAGGTTTTTGATTAAAAAAAAAACGGATTCCTCAAAACCTGACTAAATCACTATCAAAACGTGTGTACAAATTTTAATCCGTATACGGTTTGAAAAATTATGTCCGGTTGTATCCATTTTTGAAGGAAAAAACTACGTGTTTAACTTTTCACTCCATTATGAATAAAGTTTCACTTGTTTGATTGAAAAGAAAAAAACTGCAAAGTCAAAAACCATATGGGGAAAACCGTATGGAATCGTGCTCACATACGGTTCTTTACGGTTCCCATTGACTCCCATGTAAAAAAAAAAAAGTATACATTTCTATACGATTTTGCACCCGTGGTAGGCTACGGTTTTGGGTAAGGGAAAAGAAAAATGACAAAACCGTACAGGATACAAAATGGACACAACCTGATGCATGGTTTGGCATACGGTTTTCAATGGAGAGTCAATGCATACGGTTTTCAATACGGTTTTCAAATTGAAAAATAGTACAGGAACTGTATTTCAAAAATGTGGTGTGAACGCGTCCTTACATATAGTGACACATTTGCAGGTGAGCACCAGTGTAAGCGTTGAAAAGGCAGCAGCGCTTACATGACTGTCACGGCCCCAGGCAGCCGATCATGGAACCACCGCCAATCTACTTTTGATGTCCTATCCTGAAGATAACCCTTTTCCCTTTAACCCCTTGCAGTGCTTTTCTTTGGGTGCATGCACACTACGTTTCTTAAGATACGGGACCGTATACGGCTGGGGAGAGGGGGACGGAGAGTCGGGGGCGGTGCAACCGCACGCTGCCGTATGCGGTCCCGTATCTAATGTATTTCAATGAGCTACCGGAGTGAAACGCTGCCTCTGGTTGGCTCTGTTTTGCCCCGTATACGGTTTCCCGACCGGACCTAAAAACGCTGTTGACTACGTTTGTGTTTCACTCCGGTCGCTCATTGAAATACATTAGATACGGGACCGCATATGGCAGCGTGCGGTTGCCCCGCCCCCGACTCTCCGCCCCCATCTCCCCAGCCGTATACAGTCCCGTATCTTAAGAAACGTAGTGTGCATGCACCCTTACACCGGTGGTGTGTAGTTCCGGCACAGTGCTACAAATGTACACCGCAAGGATAGTGCTGGCCCAGGAGTTGTGGCCGTACCCTCAGCGTCAGGTGTATATAACAGCTGACAGTCTACTACAGTGACCGAGATCGGAGATAATGCTGATTCCTGCAAATCAACAGAGGGAGACGGCTTCCTTAGTCAATCCATAGACACCATCCGCTTATTAAAGGGTTACTCCGCCCCCCCCCGCGTCCGGAACATTGAGTTCCGAACGCTGGGTGCGGACTTCCGTGTTCACGCTCCCGCTACCTTGTGACGTCACGCCCTGCCCCGCAACGTCATGTTCCGCCCCCTCAATGCAAGTTTAGACTTGCATTGAGGGGGCGGGACGTGACCTCGCGGGACGTGACGTCACAAGGGGCCGGGCGTGAACACGGAAGTCCGCACCCAGCGTTCGGAACTCGATATCCCGGACACTGGGGAGCGGCATAACCCTTTAAGGAGACTGTGTGGCCTCCTCAGTGTTTACACCAGCTGCAAACCAGTTCATACATGCAAATGCATCACTAGGAGCAGACACGCCATGTTCACGCCAAGTAAAATGTGCAGAATGTCCGCACGGAAAATACATGCAGTCATTCCACCCATTTTCCTGATCTGGTGGGTGCTAGCACCGCTCGGAAATGTGCCATCTCATAGAGGGCAATGCTTTTCCTAGTGTGGTCCATAGAAGGAAATAGACTTGTCTATTCTTTATACGGACGCCGGAATCAGAATTTCTGGTGCAGAAATTCTGCGAGGAATTGTATGGCTACAGTCACCCCATATGCACTACTTTGTCAGAAATGATGTGGTGCCAATGTGTGGCCTCTCAAGACTGCTTCAGAAAATTCTGCGCAAAAATTCTCCCCAAATTCCGCTCCAAACTTATTTTGTCAGGAAAAATAAAGTCCCGTTGACTTTAAAGGGGTACTCCGCTGCCCCAGCGTTCGAAACATTTTGTTCCAAATGCTTGGAGCAGGCGGCGGGGGTCGTGATGTCACTGCCATGCCCCTCGTGACATCACACCACGCCCCCTCAATGCAAGTCTATGGGAGGGGGCCACGCCCCCTCCCATAGACTTGCATTGAGGGGGAGTGGCGTGACATCACAAGGGGCGTGGCAGTGACATCACGACCCCCGCCGTCCACTCTAAGCATTCAAACGAAAGTCGGGTGCTGCACAGAGATCGCGGGGGTCCCAATGACGGGACCCCCGTGATCAGACATCTTATCCCCCTATCCTTTGGATAGGGGATAAGATGTCTCGGGGCGGAGTACCCCTTTAATGGGCTTTTACCTGCAGATTCCGCCAGAAGAATGAACATGTTTAATCTTCTTACGGAATAAGATTCTGCATTAGAATTTCGTGCGTAGAATTTTTTTTTGTGTCAATTCCTTGTCACTTTCTCAGTGTAAACATAACCTGGTGTGTATGTCTGTCCAGACCCTGAACTAACAGACCTAAAACACTGCAATACAGAAGATGGTACTAACATTGTGACTCTTGTCCCGCAGGCCGTGTTCTATGGCATGATGTTCGCATTCGTCTACCTGATGTTACAGAAACGCCAGGTGCTTTTCGAGGGAAAAGGAGATCCTCTGTTTTTCACCAAAGTCTCCAATATTTTGCTCTTCTTTTCTGTCGTTCTTTTTCTGGTAAGTCCTTACAAGTAATTTTGTGAGAAACCGCTATTGGTATGTGTGTGTGTGTATATATATAGAAGTTCAGTATATATATATAATTATATACACTGCTCACTGCTCAAAAAAACAAAGGAAACACTTAAACAACACAATGTAGCTCCAAGTCAATGACACTTCTGTGAACTCCCACTGTCCACTCAGGAAGAACACTGATTGACAATCAATTTCACATGCTGTTGTGCAAATGGAACAGACAACAGGTGGAAATTATGGACAATTAGCAAGACACCCCCAATAAAGGAGTGGTTCTGCAGGTGGTGACAACAGACCAATTCTCAGTTCCTATGCTTCCTGGCTGATGTTTGGTCACTTTTGAATGTTGGCGGTGCTTTCACTCTAGTGGTAGCATGAGACGGAGTCTACAACCCACACAAGTGGCTCAGGTAGTGCAGCTCATCCAGGATGGCACATCAATGTGAGCTGTGGCAAGAAGGTTTGCTGTGTCTGTCAGTGTAGTGTCCAGAGCATGGAGGCGCCACCAGAAGACAGGCCAGTACATCAGGAGACGTGGAGGAGGCCGTAGGAGGGCAACAACCCAGCAGCAGGACCGCTACCTCCGCCTTTGTGCAAGGAGGAGCAGGAGGAGCACTGCCAGAGCCTTGCAAAATGAACTCAAGCAGGCCACAAATGTGCATGTGTCCACTCAAACGGTCAGAAACAGACTCCATGAGGGTTGTATGAGGGCCCGACGGCCACAGGTGGGGTTGTGCTTACAGCCCAACACTGTGCAGGACGTTTGGCATTTGCCAGAAAACGCCAAGATTGGGAAATTCGCCACTGGTGCCCTGTGCTCTTCACAGATGTAAGCAGGTTCACACTGAGCACATGTGACAGACGTGACAGAGTCTGGAGACGCTGTGGAGAAAGTTCTGCTGCCTGCAACATCCTCCAGGATGACCGGTTTGGTGGTGGGTCAGTAATGGTGTGGGGTGACATTTCTGTGGGGGACCGCACAGCCCTCCATGTGCTTGCCAGAGGTAGCCTGACTGCCATTACTTACCGAGATGAGATCCTCAGACCCCTTGTGAGACCATATGCTGGGGCGGTTGGCCCTGGGTTCCTCCTAATGCAAGACAATGCTAGACCTCATGTGGCTGGAGTGTGTCAGCAGTTCCTACAAGAGGAAGGCATTGATGCTATGGACTGGCCGCCCGTTCCCCTGAATCCGATTGAGCACATCTGGGACATCATGTCTCTCTCCATCCACCACAGACTGTCCAGGAGTTGGCGGATGCTTTAGTCCAGGTCTGGGAGGACATCCCTCAGGAGACCATCCTCCACCTCATCAGGATCATGCCCAGGCATTGTAGGGAGGTTATACGGGCACGTGGAGGCCACACACACTACTGAGCCTCATTGTGACTTGTATAAGGACATTACATAAAGTTGGATCAGCCTGTAGTGGGGTTTTCCACTTTGATTTTGAGTGTGACTCCATATCCAGACCTCCATGGGTTGATGATTTCCATTGATAATCTTTGTGTGATTTTGTTGTCAGCGCATTCAACTATGTAAAGATGAAAGTATTTCATACGATTAGTTCATTCATTCAGATCTAGGATGTGTTATCTTAGTGTTCCCTTTATTTTTTTGAGCAGTGTATATGTGTGTATATAATATATATATATATGTGTGTGTGTGTTAAAAAAAATAAAAAAAATATTGGATGCTACCCTGATGGGGCATGTCTTACTTAGCAACACTGTTACTTTTGTTACATATTTGTATCTAGAAGAATCATGGATGTCCTCTTCTTTCCTCAGACCTACTCCATATGGGCCAGCAGTTGTAAAAACAAGACCGAATGCAACGAGATGCACCCGTCAATATCTGTTCTCCAGGTATCGACTATCTATGAGCAATGTTCCCCAACCTGTGTGCCTCCAGCTGTTGTAAAATTACAACTCCCAGCATGCCCGAACAGCCAATGCCTGCCCGGGCATGCTGGGAGTTGTAGTTTTTGCAAAAGCTGGAGGCACCCTGGTTGGGAAATAATGAGTGGGTACTACCAAAAATATATAAGCACGAGGTATAACTACTATATATCCTGATCCCATAGAGATAGCTGTAGCAGTATACAGGCAGAGCTGGAGGGGAGGTGTACAACTACTATATATCCTGAATCCATAGAAATAGCAGCAGTATACAAATAGAGCTGGGAGGGAAGTTTTATAACTACTATATATATATATATATATATATATATATATATATATATATATATAATCTATATCTATCCTGATCCTATAGAGATAGCAGCAGCAGTATACAGATAGAGCTGGGAGGAGTCTGGAAGTTAGCAGGAGGGGTTACTCTGCTCCCCAGTGTCTGGAATATTGAGTTCCTGAACGCTGTGTGCGGGCTTCCGTGTTCACGCCCGTCCTCCTTGTGACATCACGACCCATCATGTGACATCACGTCCCGCCCCCTCAATGCAAGTCTATGGGAGGGGGTGTGACGGCCGTCGCGCCCCCTTCCCATAGACTTTCATTAAGGGGGCAAGCCATGACGTCACGAGGGGGCGGGCGTGAACACGGAAGCCCGCACACAGCGTTCAGGAACTCAATGTTCCGGACGCTGGGGAGCGGTGTAACCCTTTATGTTATCCTGTAGTTATCCCATCCTTATATACACACATACATCTTTCAGACAGGCTTCTAATTGTCATCACAAGGGGGTCATAATTTAGGAGAGAAACATTTTTTAATTCATTTTGGGAAATTTTTAAATATATACGGCTGCTTTTTAGCTCTGCTCTCCCAGCTGTGACCACAAACTGTTTATTGTGGAACAGGTTTCCGACCTAGTTAGAAATATGCATGCTTTACACTGCAGCGCTGCTCATAATACTGTCTGGTGTTTTTAACCTGAGAAAACTGACCTCTCTGTCTCTCTCTTGTGCAGATTTTCGCTTTTGTCCTCATAAGGAACATTCCTGGATACGCCCGCTCTGTGTACAGCTCGTTCTTTGCCTGGTTTGGCAGAATTTCTTTGGAAGTAAGTGATGTTATATGTCTGTGTCCAATTGCATTATTATAGGATATAATATGTTGTGCGCAATACTCCTGTTGTGTTAGCACATTATTTTTGTATTAGCACTGACAGCAAGCAGAGATCTTCATATTTTTGCATGCCTTTTCAAGATCTCAACTAGTTGCTCACTTTCTGGCTGTCAGTCAAGTCCGACCTTTTCGTTGCATAAGCCTATGCAGTGAAAAAGGTCAGATTTGCGGGTAGGCCAGAGAGTTGAGCAAGGTGTTCAGCACTTAACCGGATTATAACTAGCAATCACATTGGGTCTCAGGAGTGAGACCCGTTGCGATCTAAACATTTGACAGGTCTAGACAACGTGTCAAAAGTTTCATCATATGACAGTAAGGCTTTAAAGTAGCACTCCAGGTTTTCGGTTTTACCCATTCATATACACTCACCATTGCTAGTCCCACAGCACAATCTGTTTCCTTCCAGCCCAGCTGCTTCCATATGTTTGATTGCTGTAAATGGGTCATGTGATGACCAGCCTGACAATCACAGTGCATAACGTGTCAGAGGAAGTGGTCAGTCTTGGGTCAGCTGATTTCCTGTGAACTAGAGGATGACCATCGCCTGTTTGATCCGTCCTGCTAGCTCCTAGACCCCTCCCCTCCTAGCTCTATCTGTATACTGCTGCTATTTCTATAGGATCAGGATATATAGAGAGTTATACACCTCCCCTCCCAGCTCTATCTGTGTATTGCTTCTGCTATCTCTATGGGATCAGGATATTTAGTAGTTATATACCTCCCCTCCAGCTCTATCTGTGTACTGCTGCTGCTATCTCTATGGGATCAGGATATATAGTAGTTACAGTGGGGCAAAAAAGTATTTAGTCAGCCACCAATTGTGCAAGTTCTCCCACTTAAAAAGATGAGAGAGGCCTGTAATTTACATCATAGGTATACCTCAACTATGAGAGACAGAATGAGAAAAAAAATTCATAAAATCACATTGTCTGATTTTTAAAGAATTTATTTGCAAATTATGGAAACCTACAAACAAGCAAGATTTCTGGCTCTCACAGACCTGTAACTTCTTCTTTAAGAGTCTCTTCTGTCCTCCACTCATTACCTGTATTAATGGGACCTGTTTGAACTTATCAGTATAAAAGACACCTGTCCACAACCTCAAACAGTCCCACTCCAAACTTCACTATGGCCAAGACCATAGAGCTGTTGAAGGACACCAGAAACAAAATTGTAGACCTGCACCAGGCTGGGAAGACTGAATCTGCAATAGGCAAGCAGCTTGGTGTGAAGAAATCAACTGTGGGAGCAATTATAAGAAAAATGAAACACCTACAAGGCCACTGATAATCTCCCTCTATCTGGGGCTCCATGCAAGATCTCACCCTGTGGTGTCAAAATTATCACAAGGACAGTGAGCCTAAATCTCGGAACCACACGGGGGGACCTAGTGAATGACCTGCAGAGAGCTGGGACCAAAGTAACAAAGGCTACAATCAGTAACACACTACGCAGCCAGAGACTCAAATCATGCAGTGCCAGACGTGTCTCCCTGCTTAAGCCAGTACATGTCCTGGCCCGTCTGAAGTTTGCTACAGAGCATTTGGATGATCCAGAAGAGGATTGGAAGAATGTCATATGATCAGATGAAACCAAAGTAGAACTTTTTGGTAAAAACTCAACTTGTTGTGTTTGGAGGGGAAAGAATGTTGTGTTGCATCCAAAGAATACCATACCTACTGTGAAGCATGGGCGTGGAAACATCATGCTTTGGGACTGTGTTTCTGCTAAGGGACCAGGACGACTGATCCATGTAAAGGAAAGAATGAATGGGGCCCATGTATTGTGAGATTTTGAGTGAAAACTTCCTTCCATCAGCAAGGGCATTGAAGATGAAACGTGGCTGGGTCTTTCAGCATGACAATGATCCCAAACACACCGCCGGGGAAACAAAGCAATGTCTTCGTAAAAAGTATTTCAAGGTCCTGGAGTTGCCTAGCCAGTCTCCAGATCTCAACACCATAGAAAACCTTTGGAGGGAGTTTAATGTCTGTGTTGCCAAGCAACAGCTCCAAAACATCACTGCTCTAGAGGAGATCTGCATGGAGGAATGGGCCAAAATACCAGCAACAGTGTGTGAAAACCTTGTGAAGACTTACAGAAAACATTTGACCTCTGTCATTGCCAACAAAGGGTATATAACAAAGTATTGAGATTAACTTTTGTTATTGACAAAATACTTATTTTCCACCATAATTTGCTAAATAAATTCTTTAAAAATCAGACAATGTGATTTTATGGATTTTTTTTTCTCATTCTGTCATAGTTGAGGTTATAACCTATGATGAAAATTACAGGCCTCTCCTCTTTATAGTGGGAAAACTTGCACAATTGGTGGCTGACTAAATACTTTTTTGCCCCCTCTGTATATTCCTCCCCTCCAGCTTTATCTGTATATTGCTGCTTCTATCTCTATGGGATCAGGATATATATATATAGAGACTTATACACCTCCCCTCCCAGCTCTATCTGTATACTGCTGCAAATTTTTTTTATGGGATCAGGTTATATAGTAGTTATACACCTCCCTTCCAATTCTCACACATCAAAACTGCATGTAGTGTGAAACTAATCTAAATCCACTTCTGGTGGCTGGAGTCTAGTCAGGTGATT